>NC_065435.1:20689791-20993763 GCF_024364675.1 Aethina tumida | reverse complement strand
AATACTAAATTTTTAAAATTTAATTATTAAAACTAAATTTTAAAATTTAAAAATTTAAATACTAAATTTTAAAAATTTAATTATTAAAATTTTAAATTTAAAAATTTAAATACGGAATTTTAAAAATTTTATTATTAAAACTTTAAATTTTAAAATTTAAAAATTTAAATTTTAAAATTTAAAAATTTAAATTTTAAAATTTAAAAATTTAAGTTTTAAAATTTAAAAATTTAAATACTAAATTTTAAAAATTTAATTATTAAAACTTTTATTTTTAAAATTTAAAAATTTAAATACTAAATTTTAAAAATTTAATTATTAAAACTTTAAATTTTAAAATTTAAATGTTTAAATACTAAATTCTAAAAATTTAATTATTAAAACTTTAAATTTTATAATTTATAAATTTTAATACTAAATTTTAAAAATTTAATTATTAAAATTTTAAATTTTATAATTTAAAAATTTAAATACTAAATTTTAAAAATTTAATTATTAAAACTTTTAATTTTAAAATTTAAAAATTTAAATACTAAATTTTAAAAATTTAATTATTAAAACTTTAAATTTTAAAATTAAAATGTCTAAATACTAAATTCTAAAAATTTAATTATTAAAACTTTAAATTTTATAATTTATAAATTTTAATACTAAATTTTAAAAATTTAATTATTAAAACTTTAAATTTTAAAATTTAAAAATTTGAATACTAAATTTAAAAAATTTAATTATTAAAACTTTTAATTTTAAATTTTATAAATTTAAATACTAAATTTTAAAAATTTAATTTTAAAACTTTAAAATTAAAAATTTAAAAATTTAAATACTAAATTTTAAAAATTTATTTATTAAAATTTTAAATTTTAAAATTTAAAGATTTAAATACTAAATTTTAAAAATTTAATTATTAAAACTTTAAATTTTAAAATTTAAAAATTTAAATACTAAATTTTAAAAATTTAATTTTAAAACTTTAAATTTTAAAATTTAAAAATTTAAATACTAAATTTTAAAAATTTAATTATTAAAACTTTAAATTTTAAAATTAAAATGTCTAAATACTAAATTCTAAAAATTTAATTATTAAAACTTTAAATTTTATAATTTATAAATTTTAATACTAAATTTTAAAAATTTAATTATTAAAACTTTAAATTTTAAAATTTAAAAATTTGAATACTAAATTTTAAAAATTTAATTATTAAAACTTTTAATTTTAAAATTTATAAATTTAAATACTAAATTTTAAAAATTTAATTTTATAACTTTAAATTTTAAAATTTAAAAATTTAAATACTAAATTTTAAAAATTTAAAAATTTAGATACTAAATTTTAAAAATTTAAAAATTTAAATACTAAATTTTAAAAATTTAATTATTCAAACTTTTAATTTTAAAATTTAAAAATTTAAATACTAAATTTTAAAAATTTAATTATTAAAACTTTAAATTTTAAAATTTAATTGTTTAGATACTAAATTTTAAAAATTTAATTATTAAAGCTTTAAATTTTAAAATTTATAAATATAAATACTAAATTTTAAAAATTTAATTATTAAAACTTTGAAATTAAAAATTTAAAATTTTAAATACTAAATTTTAAAAATTTATTTATTAAAATTTTAAATTTTAAAAATTAAAAATTTAAATACTAAATTTTAAAAATTTAATTATTAAAACTTTAAATTTTAAAATTTAAAAATTTAAATACCAAATTTAAAAAATTTAATTATTAAAACTTTAAATTTTAAAATTTAAATGTTTAAATACTAAATTCTAAAAATTTAATTATTAAAGCTTTAAATTTTAAAATTTATAAATTTAAATACTAAATTTTAAAAATTTAATTATTAAAAATTTAAAATTAAAAATTTAAAAATTTAAATACTAAATTTTAAAAATTTATTTATTAAAATTTTAAATTTTAAAATTTAAAAATTTAAATACTAAATTTAAAAAATTTAATTATTAAAACTTTAAATTTTAAAATTTAAAAATTTAAATACTAAATTTTAAAATTTAAAAATTTAAATACTAAATTTTAAAAATATAATTATTAAAACTTTAAATTTTAAAATTTAAATGTTTAAATACTAAATTCTAAAAATTTAATTATTAAAGCTTTAAATTTTAAAATTTATAAATTTAAATACTAAATTTTAAAAATTTAATTATTAAAACTTTAAAATTAAAAATTTAAAAATTTAAATACTAAATTTTAAAAATTTATTTATTAAAATTTTAAATTTTAAAATTTAAAAATTTAAATACTAAATTTAAAAAATTTAATTATTAAAACTTTAAATTTTAAAATTTAAAAATTTAAATACTAAATTTTAAAAATTTAATTATTTAAATTTTAAATTTAAAAATTTAAATACGGAATTTTAAAAATTTAATTATTAAAACTTTAAATTTTAAAATTTAAAAATTTAAATTTTAAAATTTAAAAATTTAAATTTTAAAATTTAAAAATTTAAGTTTTAAAATTTAAAAATTTAAATACTAAATTTTAAAAATTTAATTATTAAAACTTTTATTTTTAAAATTTAAAAATTTAAATACTAAATTTTAAAAATTTAATTATTAAAACTTTAAATTTTAAAATTTAAATGTTTAAATACTAAATTCTAAAAATTTAATTATTAAAACTTTAAATTTTATAATTTATAAATTTTAATACTAAATTTTAAAAATTTAATTATTAAAATTTTAAATTTTAAAATTTAAAAATTTGAATACTAAATTTTAAAAATTTAATTATTAAAACTTTTAATTTTAAAATTTAAAAATTTAAATACTAAATTTTAAAAATTTAATTATTAAAACTTTAAATTTTAAAATTAAAATGTCTAAATACTAAATTCTAAAAATTTAATTATTAAAACTTTAAATTTTATAATTTATAAATTTTAATACTAAATTTTAAAAATTTAATTATTAAAACTTTAAATTTTAAAATTTAAAAATTTGGATACTAAATTTTAAAAATTTAATTATTAAAACTTTTAATTTTAAAATTTATAAATTTAAATACTAAATTTTAAAAATTTAATTTTAAAACTTTAAATTTT
Organism: Aethina tumida; assembly: GCF_024364675.1. Lineage (NCBI taxonomy): Eukaryota > Metazoa > Arthropoda > Insecta > Coleoptera > Nitidulidae > Aethina > Aethina tumida. The sequence goes on along the minus strand of NC_065435.1, from coordinate 20,990,689 downwards.
AAAATTTAAAAATTTAAATACTAAATTTTAAAAATTTAAAAATTTAGATACTAAATTTTAAAAATTTAAAAATTTAAATACTAAATTTTAAAAATTTAATTATTCAAACTTTTAATTTTAAAATTTAAAAATTTAAATACTAAATTTTAAAAATTTAATTATTAAAACTTTAAATTTTAAAATTTAATTGTTTAAATACTAAATTTTAAAAATTTAATTATTAAAGCTTTAAATTTTAAAATTTATAAATATAAATACTAAATTTTAAAAATTTAATTATTAAAACTTTGAAATTAAAAATTTAAAAATTTAAATACTAAATTTTAAAAATTTATTTATTAAAATTTTTAATTTTAAAATTTAAAAATTTAAATACTAAATTTTAAAAATTTAATTATTAAAACTTTAAATTTTAAAATTAAAATGTCTAAATACTAAATTCTAAAAATTTAATTATTAAAACTTTAAATTTTATAATTTATAAATTTTAATACTAAATTTTAAAAATTTAATTATTAAAACTTTAAATTTTAAAATTTAAAAATTTAAATTTTAAAATTTAAAAATTTAAATTTTAAAATTTAAAAATTTAAGTTTTAAAATTTAAAAATTTAAATACTAAATTTTAAAAATTTAATTATTAAAACTTTTATTTTTAAAATTTAAAAATTTAAATACTAAATTTTAAAAATTTAATTATTAAAACTTTAAATTTTAAAATTTAAATGTTTAAATACTAAATTCTAAAAATTTAATTATTAAAACTTTAAATTTTATAATTTATAAATTTTAATACTAAATTTTAAAAATTTAATTATTAAAATTTTAAATTTTAAAATTTAAAAATTTGAATACTAAATTTTAAAAATTTAATTATTAAAACTTTTAATTTTAAAATTTAAAAATTTAAATACTAAATTTTAAAAATTTAATTATTAAAACTTTAAATTTTAAAATTAAAATGTCTAAATACTAAATTCTAAAAATTTAATTATTAAAACTTTAAATTTTATAATTTATAAATTTTAATACTAAATTTTAAAAATTTAATTATTAAAACTTTAAATTTTAAAATTTAAAAATTTGGATACTAAATTTTAAAAATTTAATTATTAAAACTTTTAATTTTAAAATTTATAAATTTAAATACTAAATTTTAAAAATTTAATTTTAAAACTTTAAATTTTAAAATTTAAAAATTTAAATACTAAATTTTAAAAATTTAAAAATTTAGATACTAAATTTTAAAAATTTAAAAATTTAAATACTAAATTTTAAAAATTTAATTATTCAAACTTTTAATTTTAAAATTTAAAAATTTAAATACTAAATTTTAAAAATTTAATTATTAAAACTTTAAATTTTAAAATTTAATTGTTTAAATACTAAATTTTAAAAATTTAATTATTAAAGCTTTAAATTTTAAAATTTATAAATATAAATACTAAATTTTAAAAATTTAATTATTAAAACTTTGAAATTAAAAATTTAAAAATTTAAATACTAAATTTTAAAAATTTATTTATTAAAATTTTTAATTTTAAAATTTATAAATTTAAATACTAAATTTTAAAAATTTAATTTTAAAACTTTAAATTTTAAAATTTAAAAATTTAAATACTAAATTTTAAAAATTTAAAAATTTAGATACTAAATTTTAAAAATTTAAAAATTTAAATACTAAATTTTAAAAATTTAATTATTCAAACTTTTAATTTTAAAATTTAAAAATTTAAATACTAAATTTTAAAAATTTAATTATTAAAACTTTAAATTTTAAAATTTAATTGTTTAAATACTAAATTTTAAAAATTTAATTATTAAAGCTTTAAATTTTAAAATTTATAAATATAAATACTAAATTTTAAAAATTTAATTATTAAAACTTTGAAATTAAAAATTTAAAAATTTAAATACTAAATTTTAAAAATTTATTTATTAAAATTTTTAATTTTAAAATTTAAAAATTTAAATACTAAATTTTAAAAATTTAATTATTAAAACTTTAAATTTTAAAATTTAAAAATTTAAATACTAAATTTTAAAAATATAATTATTAAAACTTTAAATTTTAAAATTTAAAAATTTAAATACTAAATTTTAAAAATTTAATTATTAAAACTTTAAATTTTAAAATTTAAAAATTTAAATACTAAATTTTAAAAATTTAAAAATTTAGATACTAAATTTTAAAAATTTAAAAATTTAAATACTAAATTTTAAAAATTTATTTATTAAAATTTTAAATTTTAAAATTTATAAATTTAAATACTAAATTTTAAAAATTTAATTATTAAAACTTTTAATTTTAAAATTTATAAATTTAAATACTAAATTTTAAAAATTTAATTTTAAAACTTTAAATTTTAAAATTTAAAAATTTAAATACTAAATTTTAAAAATTTAAAAATTTAGATACTAAATTTTAAAAATTTAAAAATTTAAATACTAAATTTTAAAAATTTAATTATTCAAACTTTTAATTTTAAAATTTAAAAATTTAAATACTAAATTTTAAAAATTTAATTATTAAAACTTTGAAATTAAAAATTTAAATACTAAATTTTAAAAATTTAATTATTAAAACTTTAAATTTTAAAATTTAAATGTTTAAATACTAAATTCTAAAAATTTAATTATTAAAGCTTTAAATTTTAAAATTTATAAATATAAATACTAAATTTTAAAAATTTAATTATTAAAACTTTGAAATTAAAAATTTAAAATTTTAAATACTAAATTTTAAAAATTTATTTATTAAAATTTTAAATTTTAAAATTTAAAAATTTAAATACAAAATTTTAAAAATTTAATTATTAAAACTTTAAATTTTAAAATTTAAATGTTTAAATACTAAATTCTAAAAATTTAATTATTAAAGCTTTAAATTTTAAAATTTAAAAATTTAAATACTAAATTTTAAAAATATAATTATTAAAACTTTAAATTTTAAAATTTAAAAATTTAAATACTAAATTTTAAAAATTTAATTATTAAAACTTTAAATTTTAAAATTTATAAATTTAAATACTAAATTTTAAAAATTTAAAAATTTAGATACTAAATTTTAAAAATTTAAAAATTTAAATACTAAATTTTAAAAATTTATTTATTAAAATTTTAAATTTTAAAATTTAAAAATTTAAATACTAAATTTTAAAAATTTAATTATTAAAACTTTTAATTTTAAAATTTATAAATTTAAATACTAAATTTTAAAAATTTAATTTTAAAACTTTAAATTTTAAAATTTAAAAATTTAAATACTAAATTTTAAAAATTTAAAAATTTAGATACTAAATTTTAAAAATTTAAAAATTTAAATACTAAATTTTAAAAATTTAATTATTCAAACTTTTAATTTTAAAATTTAAAAATTTAAATACTAAATTTTAAAAATTTAATTATTAAAACTTTGAAATTAAAAATTTAAAAATTTAAATACTAAATTTTTAAAATTTAGTATTTAAATTTTTAAATTTTAAAATTTAAAAATTTAAATACTAAATTTTAAAAATTTAATTATTAAAACTTTAAATTTTAAAATTTAAATGTTTAAATACTAAATTCTAAAAATTTAATTATTAAAGCTTTAAATTTTAAAATTTATAAATATAAATACTAAATTTTAAAAATTTAATTATTAAAACTTTGAAATTAAAAATTTAAAATTTTAAATACTAAATTTTAAAAATTTATTTATTAAAATTTTAAATTTTAAAATTTAAAAATTTAAATACAAAATTTTAAAAATTTAATTATTAAAACTTTAAATTTTAAAATTTAAATGTTTAAATACTAAATTCTAAAAATTTAATTATTAAAGCTTTAAATTTTAAAATTTAAAAATTTTAATACTAAATTTTAAAAATTTAATTATTAAAACTTTAAAATTAAAAATTTAAAAATTTAAATACTAAATTTTAAAAATTCATTTATTAAAATTTTAAATTTCAAAATTTATAAATTTAAATACTAAATTTTAAAAATTTAATTATTAAAACTTTAAATTTTAAAATTTTAAAATTTAAATAATAAATTTTAAAAATTTAATTTTAAAACTTTAAATTTTTAAATTTAAAAATTTAAATACTAAATTTTAAAAATTTAAAAATTTAAATATTAAATTTTAAAAATTTAATTATTAAAACTTTAAATTTTAAAATTTTAAAATTTAAAAATTTAAATTTTAAAATTTAAAAATTTAAATACTAAATTTTAAAAATTTAATTATTAAAATTTTAATTTTAAAATTTAAAAATTTAAATACCAAATTTTAAAAATTTAATTATTAAAACTTTAAATTTTAAAATTTAACTGTTTAAATACTAAACTCCAAAAATTTAATTATTAAAGCTTTAAATTTTAAAATTTATAAATTTAAATACTGAATTTTAAAAATTTAATTATTAAAACTTTAAAATTAAAAATTTAAAAATTTAAATACTAAACTTTAAAAATTTATTTAATAAAATTTTAAATTTTAAATTTTAAAAATTTAAATACTAAATTTTAAAAATTTAATTATTAAAATTTTAAATTTTAAAATTTAAATGTTTAAATACTAAATTCTAAAAATTTAATTATTAAAACTTTTAATTTTAAAATTTAAAAATTTAAATACTAAATTTTAAAAATTTAATTATTAAAACTTTAAACTTTAAAATTTAAATGTTTAAATACTAAATTCTAAAAATTTAATTATTAAAGCTTTAAATTTAAAATTTATAAATTTTAATACTAAATTTTAAAAATTTAATTATTAAAACTTTAAATTTTAAAATTTAAAAGTTTAAATACTAAATTTTAAATATTTAAAAATTTAGATATTGAATTTTAAAAATTTAAAAATTTAAATACTAAATTTTAAAAATTTAATTATTAAAACTTTTAATTTTAAAATTTAAAAATTTAAATACTTAATTTTAATAATTTAATTATTAAAACTTTATATTTTAAAATTTAAATGTTTAAATACTAAATTCTAAAAATTTAATTATTAAAGCTTTAAATTTTAAAATTTATAAATATAAATATTAAATTTTAAAAATTTAATTATTAAAACTTTGAAATTAAAAATTTAAAAATTTAAATACTAAATTTTAAAAATTTATTTATTAAAATTTTAAATTTTAAAATTTAAAAATTTAAATACTAAATTTTAAAAATTTAATTATCAAAACTTTAAATTTTAAAATTTAAAAATTTAAATACTAAATTTTAAAAATTTAATTTTAAAACTTTAAATTTTAAAATTTAAAAATTTAAATACTAAATTTTAAAATTTAAAAATTTAAATACTAAATTTTAAAAATTTATTTATTAAAATTATAAATTTCAAAATTTATAAATTTAAATACTAAATTTTAAAAATTTAATTATTAGAACTTTAAATTTTAAAATTTAAAAATTTAAATACTAAATTTTAAAAATTTAATTATTAAAACTTTAAATTTTAAAATTTAAATGTTTAAATACTAAATTCTGAAAATTTAATTATTAAAGCTTTAAATTTTAAAATTTAAAAATTTAAATACTAAATTTTAAAATTTTATTTATTAAAATTTTAAATTTCAAAATTTATAAATTTAAATACCAAATTATAAAAATTTAATTATTAAAACTTTAAATTTTAAAATTTTAAAATTTAAATTTTAAAATTTAAAAATTTAAATACTAAATTTTAAAAATTTAATTATTAAAACTTTTAATTTTAAAATTTAAAAATTTAAATACTAAATTTTAAAAATTTAATTATTAAAACTTTAAATTTTAAAATTTAAATGTCTAAATACTAAATTCTAAAAATTTAATTATTAAAGCTTTAAATTTTAAAATTTATAAATTTAAATACTAAATTTTAAAAATTTAATTATTAAAACTTTAAAATTAAAAATTTAAAAATTTAAATACTAAATTTTAAAAATTTATTTATTAAAATTTTAAATTTTAAAATTTAAAAATTTAAATACTAAATTTTAAAAATTTAATTATTAAAACTTTAAATTTTAAAATTTAAAAATTTAAATACTAAATTTTAAAAATTTAATTTTAAAACTTTAAATTTTAAAATTTAAAAATTTAAATACTAAATTTTAAAAATTTAAAAATTTAAATACTAAATTTAAAAAATTTAATTATTAAAACTTTAAATTTTAAAATTTAAAAATTTAAAAATTTAAATACTAAAGTTTAAAAATTTATTTATTAAAACTTTAAATTTTAAAATTTAAAAATTTAAATACTAAATTTAAAAAATTTAATTATTAAAACTTTAAATTTTAAAATTTATAAATTTAAATACTAAATTTTAAAAATTTAATTATTAAAATTTTAAAATTAAAAATTTAAAAATTTAAATACTAAATTTTAAAAATTTAATTATTAAAATTTTAAAATTTAAATGTTTAAATACTAAATTCTAAAAATTTAATTATTAAAGCTTTAAATTTTAAAATTTATAAATTTAAATACTAAATTTTAAAAATTTAATTATTAAAATTTTAAAATTAAAAATTTAAAAATTTAAATACTAAATTTTAAAAATTTATTTATTAAAACTTTAAATTTTAAAATTTAAAAATTTAAATACTAAATTTAAAAAATTTAATTATTAAAACTTTAAATTTTAAAATTTAAAAATTTAAAAATTTAAATACTAAAGTTTAAAAATTTATTTATTAAAACTTTAAATTTTAAAATTTAAATGTTTAAATACTAAATTCCAAAAATTTAATTATTAAAACTTTAAATTTTAAAATTTAAAAATTTAAATACTAAATTTTAAAAATTTAATTATTAAAACTTTTAATTTTAAAATTTAAAAATTTAAATACTAAATTTTAAAAATTTAATTATTAAAACTTTAAATTTTAAAATTTAAATGTCTAAATACAAAATTCTAAAAATTTAATTATTAAAGCTTTAAATTTTAAAATTTATAAATTTAAATACTAAATTTTAAAAATTTAATTATTAAAAATGTAAAATTAAAAATTTAAAAATTTAAATACTAAATTTTAAAAATTTATTTATTAAAATTTTAAATTTTAAAATTTAAAAATTTAAATGCTAAATTTTAAAAATTTAAAAATTTAAATATTAAATTTTAAAAATTTAATTATTAAAACTTTAAATTTTAAAATTTAAATGTCTAAATACAAAATTCTAAAAATTTAATTATTAAAGCTTTAAATTTTAAAATTTATAAATTTAAATACTAAATTTTAAAAATTTAATTATTAAAAATGTAAAATTAAAAATTTAAAAATTTAAATACTAAATTTTAAAAATTTATTTATTAAAATTTTAAATTTTAAAATTTAAAAATTTAAATACTAAATTTTAAAAGTTTAATTATTAAAACTTTAAATTTTAAAATTTAAATATTTAAATACTAAATTTTAAAAATTTAATTATTAAAACTTCAAATTTAAAAATTTAAATACTAAATTTTAAAAATTTAATTATTAAAAATGTAAAATTAAAAATTTAAAAATTTAAATACTAAATTTTAAAAATTTATTTATTAAAATTTTAAATTTTAAAATTTAAAAATTTAAATACTAAATTTTAAAAATTTAATTATCAAAACTTTAAATTTTAAAATTTAAAAATTTAAATACTAAATTTTAAAAATTTAATTTTAAAACTTTAAATTTTAAAATTTAAAAATTTAAATACTAAATTTTAAAATTTAAAAATTTAAATACTAAATTTTAAAAATTTATTTATTAAAATTATAAATTTCAAAATTTATAAATTTAAATACTAAATTTTAAAAATTTAATTATTAGAACTTTAAATTTTAAAATTTAAAAATTTAAATACTAAATTTTAAAAATTTAATTATTAAAACTTTAAATTTTAAAATTTAAATGTTTAAATACTAAATTCTGAAAATTTAATTATTAAAGCTTTAAATTTTAAAATTTAAAAATTTAAATACTAAATTTTAAAATTTTATTTATTAAAATTTTAAATTTCAAAATTTATAAATTTAAATACCAAATTATAAAAATTTAATTATTAAAACTTTAAATTTTAAAATTTTAAAATTTAAATTTTAAAATTTAAAAATTTAAATACTAAATTTTAAAAATTTAATTATTAAAACTTTTAATTTTAAAATTTAAAAATTTAAATACTAAATTTTAAAAATTTAATTATTAAAACTTTAAATTTTAAAATTTAAATGTCTAAATACTAAATTCTAAAAATTTAATTATTAAAGCTTTAAATTTTAAAATTTATAAATTTAAATACTAAATTTTAAAAATTTAATTATTAAAACTTTAAAATTAAAAATTTAAAAATTTAAATACTAAATTTTAAAAATTTATTTATTAAAATTTTAAATTTTAAAATTTAAAAATTTAAATACTAAATTTTAAAAATTTAGTTATTAAAACTTTAAATTTTAAAATTTAAAAATTTAAATACTAAATTTTAAAAATTTAATTTTAAAACTTTAAATTTTAAAATTTAAAAATTTAAATACTAAATTTTAAAAATTTAAAAATTTAAATACTAAATTTTAAAAATTTAATTATTAAAGCTTTAAATTTTAAAATTTATAAATTTAAATACTAAATTTTAAAAATTTAATTATTAAAATTTTAAAATTTAAATGTTTAAATACTAAATTCTAAAAATTTAATTATTAAAGCTTTAAATTTTAAAATTTATAAATTTAAATACTAAATTTTAAAAATTTAATTATTAAAATTTTAAAATTAAAAATTTAAAAATTTAAATACTAAATTTTAAAAATTTATTTATTAAAACTTTAAATTTTAAAATTTAAAAATTTAAATACTAAATTTAAAAAATTTAATTATTAAAACTTTAAATTTTAAAATTTAAAAATTTAAAAATTTAAATACTAAAGTTTAAAAATTTATTTATTAAAACTTTAAATTTTAAAATTTAAATGTTTAAATACTAAATTCCAAAAATTTAATTATTAAAACTTTAAATTTTAAAATTTAAAAATTTAAATACTAAATTTTAAAAATTTAATTATTAAAACTTTTAATTTTAAAATTTAAAAATTTAAATACTAAATTTTAAAAATTTAATTATTAAAACTTTAAATTTTAAAATTTAAATGTCTAAATACAAAATTCTAAAAATTTAATTATTAAAGCTTTAAATTTTAAAATTTATAAATTTAAATACTAAATTTTAAAAATTTAATTATTAAAAATGTAAAATTAAAAATTTAAAAATTTAAATACTAAATTTTAAAAATTTATTTATTAAAATTTTAAATTTTAAAATTTAAAAATTTAAATGCTAAATTTTAAAAATTTAAAAATTTAAATATTAAATTTTAAAAATTTAATTATTAAAACTTTAAATTTTAAAATTTAAATGTCTAAATACAAAATTCTAAAAATTTAATTATTAAAGCTTTAAATTTTAAAATTTATAAATTTAAATACTAAATTTTAAAAATTTAATTATTAAAAATGTAAAATTAAAAATTTAAAAATTTAAATACTAAATTTTAAAAATTTATTTATTAAAATTTTAAATTTTAAAATTTAAAAATTTAAATACTAAATTTTAAAAGTTTAATTATTAAAACTTTAAATTTTAAAATTTAAATATTTAAATACTAAATTTTAAAAATTTAATTATTAAAACTTCAAATTTAAAAATTTAAATACTAAATTTTAAAAATTTAATTATTAAAACTTTAAATTTTAAAATTTAAAAATTTAAATACTAAATTTTAAAAATTTAATTTCAAAACTTTAAATTTTAAAATTTAAAAATTTAAATACTAAATTTTAATAATTTAAAAATTTAAATACTCAATTTTAAAAATTTAATTATTAAAACTTTAAATTTAAAAATTTAAAAATTTAAATACTAAATTTTAAAAATATAATTATTAAAACTTTAAATTTTAAAATTTAAAAATTTAAAAATTTAAATACTAAATATGAAAAATTTAATTATTAAAACATTAAATTTAAAAATTTAAATACTAAATTTTAATAATTTAAAAATTTAAATACTCAATTTTAAAAATTTAATTATTAAAACTTTAAAATTAAAACTTTAAAAATTTAAATACTAAATTTTAAAAATTTATTTATTAAAATTTTAAATTTTAATATTTAAAAATTTAAATACTAAATTTTAAAAGTTTAATTATTAAAACTTTAAATTTTAAAATTTAAATATTTAAATACTAAATTTTAAAAATTTAATTATTAAAACTTCAAATTTAAAAATTTAAATACTAAATTTTAAAAATTTAATTATTAAAACTTTAACTTTTAAAATTTAAAAATTTAAATACTAAATTTTAAAAATTTAATTACTAAAACTTTAAATATTAAAATTTAAAAATTTAAATACTAAATTTTAAAAATTTAAATATTAAAACTTTAAATTTTAAAATTTAAAAATTTAAATACTAAATTTTAAAAATTTAATTTCAAAACTTTAAATTTTAAAATTTAAAAATTTAAATACTAAATTTTAATAATTTAAAAATTTAAATACTCAATTTTAAAAATTTAATTATTAAAACTTTAAATTTAAAAATTTAAAAATTTAAATACTAAATTTTAAAAATTTAATTATTAAAACTTTAAATTTTAAAATTTAAAAATTTAAATACTAAATATTAAAAATTTAATTATTAAAACATTAAATTTAAAAATTTAAATACTAAATTTTAATAATTTAAAAATTTAAATACTCAATTTTAAAAATTTAATTATTAAAACTTTAAATTTTAAAATTTATAAATTTAAATTTTAAAATTTGTATATTTAAATACTAAATTTTAAAAATTTAAATATTAAAACTTTAAATTTTAAAATTTAAAAATTCAAATACTAAATTTTAAAAATTTATTTATTAAAATTTTAAATTTTAATATTTAAAAATTTAAATACTAAATTTTAAAAGTTTAATTATTAAAACTTTAAATTTTAAAATTTAAAAATATAAAAATTTAAATACTAAATTTTAAAAATTTAATTATTAAAACTTTAAATTTTAAAATTTAAATATTTAAATATTAAATTCTAAAAATTTAATTATTAAAACTTTAAATTTTAAAATTTAAAAATTTAAATTTTAAAAATTTAACTATTAAAACTTTAAATTTTAAAATTTAAAAATTTAAAACTAAATTTTAAAAATTAATTTATTAAAATTTTAAATTTTAAAATTTAAAAATTTAAATACTAAATTTTAAAAATTGAATTTTTAAAACTTTAAATTTTAAAATTTAAATATTTAAATACTAAATTTTAAAAATTTAATTATTAAAGCTATAAATTTTAAAATTTATAAATTTAAATACTAAATTTTAAAAATTTAATTATTAAAAATTTAAATTTTAATATTTAAAAATTTAAATACTAAATTTTAAAAATTTAATTATTAAAATTTTAAATTTTAAAATTTAAAAATTTAAATACTATATTTTAAAAATTTAATTATTAAAACTTTAAATTTTAAAAATTTAAAAATTTAGATACTCAATTTTAAATATTTAATTATTAAAACTTCAAATTTAAAAATTTAATAATATAAATACTAACTTTTAAAAATTTAATTATTAAAACTTCAAATTTTAAAATTGAAAAATTTAAATACTAAATTTTAAAAATTTAATTATTAAAACTTTAAATTTTAAAATTTAAAAATATAAATACTAACTTTTAAAATTTTAATTATTAAAACTTTAAATTTTAAAATTGAAAAATTTAAATACTAAATTTTAAAAATTTAATTATTAAAACTTTAAATTTTAAAATTTAAAAATTTAAATTTTAAAATTTAAAAATTTAAATTTTAAAATTTAAAAATTTAAATTTTAAAATTTAAAAATTTAAATACCAAATTTAAAAAATTTAATTATAAAAACTTTAAATTTTAAAATTTAAAAATATAAAAATTTAAATATTAAATTTTAAAAATTTAATTATTAAAACTTTAAATTTTAAAATTTAAATATTTAAATATTAAATTCTAAAAATTTAATTATTAATACTTTAAATTTTAAAATTTAAAAATTTAAATTTTAAAAATTTAACTATTAAAACTTTAAATTTTATAATTTAAAAATTTAAAACTAAATTTTAAAAATTAATTTATTAAAATTTTAAATTTTAAAAATTGAATTTTTAAAACTTTAAATTTTAAAATTTAAATATTTAAATACTAAATTTTAAAAATTTAATTATTAAAGCTATAAATTTTAAAATTTATAAATTTAAATACTAAATTTTAAAAATTTAATTATTAAAAATTTAAATTTTAATATTTAAAAATTTAAATACTAAATTTTAAAAGTTTAATTATTAAAACTTTAAATTTTAAAATTTATATATTTAAATACTAAATTTTAAAAATTTAACTATTAAAGCTATAAATTTTAAAATTTATAAATTTAAATACTAACTTTTAAAAATTTAATTATTAAAACTTTAAATTTTAAAATTGAAAAATTTAAATACTAAATTTTAAAAATTTAATTATTAAAACTTTAAATTTTAAAATTTAAAAATTTAAATACTATATTTTAAAAATTTAATTATTAAAACTTTAAATTTTAAAATTGAAAAATTTAAATACTAAATTTTAAAAATTTAATTATTAAAACTTTAAATTTTAAAATTTAAAAATTTAAATTTTAAAATTTAAAAATTTAAATTTTAAAATTTAAAAATTTAAATACCAAATTTAAAAAATTTAATTATAAAAACTTTAAATTTTAAAATTTAAAAATATAAAAATTTAAATACTAAATTTTAAAAATTTAATTATTAAAACTTTAAATTTTAAAATTTAAATATTTAAATATTAAATTCTAAAAATTTAATTATTAAAACTTTAAATTTTAAAATTTAAAAATTTAAATTTTAAAAATTTAACTATTAAAACTTTAAATTTTTAAATTTAAAAATTTAAAACTAAATTTTAAAAATTAATTTATTAAAATTTTAAATTTTAAAATTTAAAAATTTAAATACTAAATTTTAAAAATTGAATTTTTAAAACTTTAAATTTTAAAATTTAAATATTTAAATACTAAATTTTAAAAATTTAATTATTAAAGCTATAAATTTTAAAATTTATAAATTTAAATACTAAATTTTAAAAATTTAATTATTAAAAATTTAAATTTTAAAATTTAAAAATTTAAATTTTAAAATATAAAAATTTAAATACTAAATTTTAAAAATTTAATTATTAAAACTTTAAATTTTAAAATTTAAAAATTTAAAACTAAATTTTAAAAATTTATTTATTAAAATTTTAAATTTTAATATTTAAAAATTTAAATACTAAATTTTAAAAGTTTAATTATTAAAACTTTAAATTTTAAAATTTAAATATTTAAATACTAAATTTTAAAAATTTAATTATTAAAGCTATAAATTTTAAAATTCATAAATTTAAATACTAACTTTTAAAAATTTAATTATTAAAACTTCAAATTTAAAAATTTAAATACTAAATTTTAAAAATTTAATTATTAAAACTTTAACTTTTAAAATTTAAAAATTTAAATACTAAATTTTAAAAATTTAATTATTAAAACTTTAAATATTAAAATTTAAAAATTTAAATACTAAATTTTAAAAATTTAAATATTAAAACTTTACATTTTAAAATTTAAAAATTTAAATACTAAATTTTAAAAATTTAATTATTAAAACTTTAAATTTTAAAATTTAAAAATTTAAATTTTAAAGTTTTAAAATTTTAAAATTTAAAAATTTAAATTTTAAAATTTAAAAATTTAAATTTTAATATTTAAAAATTTAAATTTAAAAATTTAAATACTAAATTTAAAAAATTTAATTATTAAAACTTTAAATTTAAAAATTTAAATACTAAATTTTAAAAATTTAATTATTAAAACTTTAAATTTTAAAATTTAAATACTAAATTTTAAAAATTTAATTTCAAAACTTTAAATTTTAAAATTTAAAAATTTAAATACTAAATTTTAATAATTTAAAAATTTAAATACTCAATTTTAAAAATTTAATTATAAAAACTTTAAATTTAAAAATTTAAAAATTTAAATACAAAATTTTAAAAATTTAATTATTAAAGCTATAAATTTTAAAATTTATAAATTTAAATACTAAATTTTAAAAATTTAATTATTAAAAATTTAAATTTTAAAATTTAAAAATTTAAATTTTAAAATTTAAAAATTTAAATTTTAAAATTTAAAAATTTAAATTTTAAAATTTAAAAATTTAAATACTAAATTTTAAAAATTTAATTATTAAAACTTTAAATTTTAGAATTTAAAAATTTAAATTTTAAAATTGAAAAATTTAAATACTAAATTTTAAAAATTTAATTATTAAAACTTTAAATTTTAAAATTAAAAATTTAAATACTATATTTTAAAAATTTATTTATTAAAACTTTAAATTTTAACAATTTAAAAATTTAAATATTCAATTTTAAAAATTTAATTATTAAAACTTCAAATTTAAAAATTTAAATACTAACTTTTAAAAATTTAATTATTAAAACTTTAAATTTTAAAATTGAAAAATTTAAATACTAAATTTTAAAAATTTAATTATTAAAACTTTAAATTTTAAAATTTAAAAATATAAATACTAACTTTTAAAAATTTAATTATTAAAACTGTAAATTTTAAAATTGAAAAATTTAAATACTAAATTTTAAAAATTTAATTATTAAAACTTTAAATTTTAAAATTTAAAAATTTAAATTTTAAAATTTAAAAATTTAAATTTTAAAATTTAAAAATTTAAATACCAAATTTAAAAAATTTTATTATAAAAACTTTAAATTTTAAAATTTAAAAATATAAAAATTTAAATACTAAATTTTAAAAATTTAATTATTAAAACTTTAAATTTTAAAATTTAAATATTTAAATACTAAATTCTAAAAATTTAATTATTAAAACTTTAAATTTTAAAATTTAAAAATTTAAATTTTAAAATTTGAAAATTTAAATACTAAATTTTAAAAATTTAATTACTAAAGCTTTATATTTTAAAATTTAAAAATTAAAAACTAAATTTTAAAAATTTATTTATTAAAATTTTAAATTTTAAAATTTAAAAATTTAAATACTAAATTTTAAAAATTTAATTTTTAAAACTTTAAATTTTAAAATTTAAATATTTAATTACTAAATTTTAAAAATTTAATTATTAAGGCTATATATTTTAAAATTTATAAATTTAGATACTAAATTTTAAAAATTTAATTATTAAAACTTTAAATTTTAAAATTTAAAAATTTAAATTTTAAAATTTAAAAATTTAAATACTAAATTTAAAAAATTTAATTATAAAAACTTTAAATTTTAAAATTTAAAAATTTAAAAATTTAAATACTAAATTTTAAAAATTTAATTATTAAAACTTTAAATTTTAAAATTTAAATATTTAAATACTAAATTCTAAAAATTTAATTATTAAAACTTTAAAATTAAAACTTTAAAAATTTAAATACTATATTTTAAAAATTTATTTATTAAAATTTTAAATTTTAATATTTAAAAATTTAAATATTAAATTTTAAAAGCTTAATTATTAAAACTTTAAATTTTAAAATTTAAATATTTAAATACTAAATTTTAAAAATTTAATTATTAAAGCCATAAATTTTAAAATTTATAAATTTAAATACTAACTTTTAAAAATTTAATTATTAAAACTTCAAATTTAAGAATTTAAATACTAAATTTTAAAAATTTAATTATTAAAACTTTAACTTTCAAAATTTAAAAATATAAATACCAAATTTTAAAAATTTAATTATTAAAACCTTAAATATTAAAATTTAAAAATTTAAATACTAAATTTTAAAAATTTAAATATTAAAACTTTAAATTTTAAAAAGTTAAAAATTTAAATACTAAATTTTAAAAATTTAATTATTAAAACTTTAAACTTTAAAATATAAAAATTTAAATACTAAATTTTAAAAATTTAATTTCAAAACTTTAAATTTTAAAATTTAAAAATTTAAATACTAAATTTTAATAATTTAAAAATTTAAATACCCAATTTTAAAAATTTAATTATTAAAACTTTAAATTTAAAAATTTAAAAATTTAAATACTAAATTTTAAAAATTTAATTATTAAAACTTTAAATTTTAAAAATTTAAAAATTTAAACACTCAATTTTAAAAATTTAATTATTAAAACTTTAAATTTAAAAATTTAAAAATTTAAATACTAAATTTTATAAATTTAATTATTAAAACTTTAACTTTTAAAATTTAAAAATTTAAATACTAAATTTTAAAAATTTAATTATTAAAACTTTAAATTATAAAATTTTAAATTTTAAATACTAAAGTTTAAAAATTTAATTATTAAAACTTTAAATTTTAAAATTTAAAATTTTTAGAATTTAGTATTTAAATTTTTAACTTTTAAAATTTAAAGGTTTAGTAATTAAATTTTTAAAATTTAGTATTTAAATTTTTAAATTTTAAAATTTAAAGTTTTAATAATTAAATTTTTAAAAGTTAGTATTTAAATTTATAAATTTTAAAATTTTAAGCTTTAATAATTAAATTTTTAAAATTTAGTATTTTAATATTTAAATTTTAAAATTTAAAGTTTTAATAATTAAATTTTTAAAATTTAGTATTAAAATTTTTAAATTTTAAAATTTAAAATTTTAATAAATAAATTTTTAAAATATAGTATTTAAATTTTTAAAGTTTTAATTTTAAAGTTTTAATATTTAAATTTTTAAAATTTAGTATTTAAATTTACAAATTTTAAAATTTAAATTTATAAATTTTAAAATTTAAAGTTTTAATATTTAAATTTTTAAACTTTAGTATTTAAAATTTAAAATTTTATAATTTAAAGTTTTAATAATTAAATTTTTAAAATTTAGTATTTAAATTTTTAAATTTTAAAATTTAAAGTTTTAATAATTAAATTTTTAAAATTTAGTATTTAAATTTTTAAATTTATTTTTTAATAATTAAATTTTTAATATTTAGTATATAAATTTTTAAATTTTTAAATTTTAAAATTTAAAGATTTAATAATTAAATTTTTAAAATTTAGTATTTAAATTTTTAAATTTTTAAATTTAAAGTTTTAATAATTAAATTTTTTAAATTTAGTATTTAACTTTTTAAATTTTTATATTTTAAAATTTAAAGTTTTAATAATTAAATTTTTTAAATTTAGTATTTAAATTTTTAAATTTTAAAATTTAAATTTTTAAATTTTAAAATTTAAAGTTTTAATAACTAAATTTTTAAAAGTTAGTATTTAAATTTTTAAATTTAAATTTTTAAATATTAAAATTTAAATTTTTAAATTCTAAAATTTAAATTTATAAATTTTAAAATTTTAAAGTTTTAAAATTTAAATATTTAAATTTTAAAATTTAAAGTTTTAATAATTAAATTTTTAAAATTTAGTATTTAAATTTTAAATTTTAAAATTTAAAGTTTTAATAATTAAATTTTTAAAATTTAGTATTTAAATTTATAAATTTTAAAATTTATATCTTTAATAATTAAATTTTTAAAATTTAGTATTTAAATATTTAAATTTTAAAATTTAAAGTTTTAATAATTAAACTTTTAAAATTTAGTATTTAAATTTTTAAATATTAAAATTTAAAATTTTAATAAATAAATTTTTAAAATTTAGTATTTAAATTTTTAAATTTTAAAAGTTAAAGTTTTAATAATTAAATTTTTAAAATTTAGTATTTAAATTTTTAAATTTGAAGTTTTAATAATTAAATTTTTAAAATTGAGTATTTAAATTTTTAAATTTTTAAAATTTAAAGTTTTAATATTTAAATTTTTAAAATTTAGTATTTAAATTTTTAAATTTTAATATTTAAAGTTTTAATAATTAAATTTTTAAAATTTAGTATTTAAATTTTTAAATTTTTAAAATTTAAAGTTTTAATATTTAAATTTTTAAAATTTAGTATTTAAATTTTTAAATTTTAATATTTAAAGTTTTAATAATTAAATTTTTAAAATTTAGTATTTAAATTTTTAAATTTTAAAAGTTAAAGTTTTAATAATTAAATTTTTAAAATTTAGTATTTAAATTTTTAAATTTGAAGTTTTAATAATTAAATTTTTAAAAGTTAGTATTTAAATTTATAAATTTTAAAATTTATATCTTTAATAATTAAATTTTTAAAATTTAGTATTTAAATATTTAAATTTTAAAATTTAAAGCTTTAATAATTAAATTTTTAAAATTTAGTATTTAAATTTTTAAATATTAAAATTTAAAATTTTAATAAATAAATTTTTAAAATATAGTATTTAAATTTTTAAAGTTTTAATTTTAAAGTTTTAATAATTAAATTTTTAAAATTTAGTATTTAAATTTTTAAATTTTAAAATTTAAATTTTTAAATTCTAAAATTTAAAGTTTTAATAATTAAATTTTTAAAATTTAGTATTTAAATTTTTAAATTATAAAATTTAAAGTTTTAATAATTAAATTTTTAAAATTTAGTATTTGAATTTTTAAATTTTAAAATTTAAAGTTTTAATATATAAATTTTTAAAATTTAGTATTTAAAATTTAAAATTTTATAATTTAAAGTTTTAATAATTAAATTTTTAAAATTTAGTATTTAAATTTTTAAATTTTAAAATTTAAATTTTTAAATTTTAAAATTTAAAGTTTTAATAATTAAATTTTTAAACTTTAGTATTTAAAATTTAAAATTTTATAATTTAAAGTTTTAATAATTAAATTTTTAAAATTTAGTATTTAAATTTTTAAATTTTAAAATTTAAAGTTTTAATAATTAAATTTTTAAAATTTAGTATTTAAATTTTTAAATTTAAATTTTTAAATATTAAAATTTAAATTTTTAAATATTAAAATTTAAATTTTTAAATTATAAAATTTAAATATTTAAATACTAAATTCTAAAAATTTAATGATTAAAGCTTTAAATTTTAAAATTTATAAATTTAAATACTAAATTTTAAAAATTTAATTATTAAAACTTTAAAATTAAAACTTTAAAAATTTAAATACTATATTTTAAAAATTTATTTATTAAAATTTTAAATTTTAATATTTAAAAATTTAAATACTAAATTTTAAAAGTTTAATTATTAAAACTTTAAATTTTAAAATTTAAATATTTAAATACTAAATTTTAAAAATTTAATTATTAAAGCTATAAATTTTAAAATTTATAAATTTAAATACTAACTTTTAAAAATTTAATTATTAAAACTTCAAATTTAAAATTTAAATACTAAATTTTAAAAATTTAATTATTAAAACTTTAACTTTTAAAATTTAAAAATTTAAATACTAAATTTTAAAAATTTAATTATTAAAACTTTAAATATTAAAATTTAAAAATTTAAATACTAAATTTTAAAAATTTAAATATTAAAACTTTAAATTTTAAAATTTAAAAATTTAAATACTAAATTTTAAAAATTTAATTATTAAAACTTTAAATTTTAAAATTTAAAAATTTAAATTTTAAAATTTTAAAATTTAAAAATTTAAATTTTAAAATTTAAAAATTTAAATTTTAATATTTAAAAATTTAAATTTTAATATTTTAAAATTTAAATTTAAAAATTTAAATACTAACTTTTAAAAATTTAATTATTAAAACTTTAAATTTTAAATTTTAAAAACTTAAATTTTAAAATTTAAAAATTTAAATACTAAATTTAAAAAATTTAATTATTAAAACTTTAAATTTTAAAATATAAAAATTTAAAAATTTAAATACTAAATTTAAAAAATTTAATTATTAAAACTTTAAATTTAAAAATTTAAAAATTTAAATACTAAATTTTAAAAATTTAATTTCAAAACTTTAAATTTTAAAATTTAAAAATTTAAATACTAAATATTAAAAATTTAATTATTAAATCATTAAATTTAAAAATTTAAAAACTAAATTTTATAAATTTAATTATTAAAACTTTAAATTTTAGAATTTAAAAATTTAAATTTTAAAATTTAAAAATTTAAATACTAAATTTTAAAAATTTAATTATTAAAACTTTAAATTTTAAAATTTAAAAATTTAAATACTAAATTTTAAAAATTTAAATATTAAAACTTTAAATTTAAAATTTAAAAATTTAAATACTAAATTTTAAAAATTTAATTATTAAAACTTTAAATTTTAAAATTTAAATATTTAAATACTAAATTCTAAAAATTTAATTATTAAAGCTTTATATGTTAAAATTTATAAATTTAAATACTAAATTTTAAAAATTTAATTATTAAAACTTTAAAATTAAAACTTTAAAAATTTAAATACTATATTTTAAAAATTTAATTATTAAAGCTTAAAATTTTAAAATTTATAAATTTAAATACTAAATTTTAAAAATTTAATTATTAAAACTTTAAAATTAAAAATTTAAAAATTTAAATACTAAATTTTAAAAATTTAATTATTAAAACTTTAAATTTTAAAATTTAAAAATTTAAATACTAAATTTTTAAAATTTAATTTCAAAACTTTAAATTTTAAAATTTAAAAATTTAAATACTAAATTTTAATAATTTAAAAATTTAAATACTAAATTTTAAAAATTTAATTATTAAAACTTTAAATTTTAAAATTTAAAAATTTAAATACTAAATTTTAAAAATTTAATTATTAAAACTTTAAATTATAAAATTTTAAATTTCAAATACTAAAGTTTAAAAATTTAATTATTAAAACTTTAAATTTTAAAATTTATAAATTTAAATTATAAAATTTGTAAATTTAAATACTAAATTTTAAAAATTTAAATATTAAAACTTTAAATTTTAAAATTTAAAAAATTCAAATACCAAATTTTAAAAATTTAATTATTAAAACTTTAAATTTTAAAATTTAAAAATTTAAATACTAAATTTTAAAAATTTAATTATTAAAACTTTAAATTTTAGAATTTAAAAATTTAAATTTTAAAATTTAAAAATTTAAATACTAAATTTTAAAAATTTAATTATTAAAACTTTAAAATTAAAACTTTAAAAATTTAAATACTATATATTAAAAATTTAATTATTAAAGCTTAAAATTTTAAAATTTATAAATTTAAATACTAACTTTTAAAAATTTAATTATTAAAACTTTAAATTTTAAAATTGAAAAATTTAAATACTAAATTTTAAAAATTTAATTATTAAAACTTTATATTTTAAAATTTAAAAATTTAAAAATTTAAATACTAAATATTAAAAATTTAATTATTAAAACATTAAATTTAAATACTAAATTTTAAAAATTTAATTATTAAAACTTTAAATTTTAAAATTTAAAAATTTAAATACTAAATTTTAAAAATTTAATTATTAAAACTTTAAATTATAAAATTTTAAATTTTAAATACTAAAGTTTAAAAATTTAATTATTAAAACTTTAAATTTTAAAATTTAAAAATTTAAATACTAAATTTTAAAAATTTAATTATTAAAACTTTAAATTTTAATATTTAAAAATTTAAATTTTAATATTTAAAAATTTAAATTTAAAAATTTAAATACTAACTTTTAAAAATTTAATTATTAAAACTTTAAATTTTAAATTTTAAAAACTTAAATTTTAAAATTTAAAAATTTAAATACTAAATTTAAAAAATTTAATTATTAAAACTTTAAATTTTAAAATATAAAAATTTAAAAATTTAAATACTAAATTTAAAAAATTTAATTATTAAAACTTTAAATTTAAAAATTTAAAAATTTAAATACTAAATTTTAAAAATTTAATTTCAAAACTTTAAATTTTAAAATTTAAATATTTAAATACTAAATATTAAAAATTTAATTATTAAAACATTAAATTTAAAAATTTAAAAACTAAATTTTAAAAATTTAATTATTAAAACTTTAAATTTTAGAATTTAAAAATTTAAATTTTAAAATTTAAAAATTTAAATACTAAATTTTAAAAATTTAATTATTAAAACTTTAAATTTTAAAATTTAAAAATTTAAATACTAAATTTTAAAAATTTAAATATTAAAACTTTAAATTTAAAATTTAAAAATTTAAATACTAAATTTTAAAAATTTAATTATTAAAACTTTAAATTTTAAAATTTAAATATTTAAATACTAAATTCTAAAAATTTAATTATTAAAGCTTTATATTTTAAAATTTATAAATTTAAATACTAAATTTTAAAAATTTAATTATTAAAACTTTAATATTAAAACTTTAAAAATTTAAATACTATATTTTAAAAATTTAATTATTAAAGCTTAAAATTTTAAAATTTATAAATTTAAATACTAACTTTTAAAAATTTAATTATTAAAACTTTAAATTTTAAAATTGAAAAATTTAAATACTAAATTTTAAAAATTTAATTATTAAAACTTTAAATTTTAAAATTTAAAAATTTAAATACTAAATTTTTAAAATTTAATTATTAAAACTTTATATTTTAAAATTTAAAAATTTAAATACTAAATTTTAATAATTTAAAAATTTAAATACTCAATTTTAAAAATTTAATTATTAAAACTTTAAATTTTAAAATTTAAAAATTTAAATACTAAATTTTAAAAATTTAATTATTAAAACTTTAAATTTTAGAATTTAAAAATTTAAATTTTAAAATTTAAAAATTTAAATACTAAATTTTAAAAATTTAATTATTAAAACTTTAAATTTTAAAATTTAAAAATTTAAATACTAAATTTTAAAAATTTAAATATTAAAACTTTAAATTTAAAATTTAAAAATTTAAATACTAAATTTTAAAAATTTAATTATTAAAACTTTAAATTTTAAAATTTAAATATTTAAATACTAAATTCTAAAAATTTAATTATTAAAGCTTTATATTTTAAAATTTATAAATTTAAATACTAAATTTTAAAAATTTAATTATTAAAACTTTAAAATTAAAACTTTATAAATTTAAATACTATATTTTAAAAATTTAATTATTAAAGCTTAAAATTTTAAAATTTATAAATTTAAATACTAACTTTTAAAAATTTAATTATTAAAACTTTCAATTTTAAAATTGAAAAATTTAAATACTAAATTTTAAAAATTTAATTATTAAAACTTTAAATTTTAAAATTTAAAAATTTATATACTAAATTTTTAAAATTTAATTTCAA
Organism: Aethina tumida; assembly: GCF_024364675.1. Taxonomy (NCBI): domain Eukaryota; kingdom Metazoa; phylum Arthropoda; class Insecta; order Coleoptera; family Nitidulidae; genus Aethina; species Aethina tumida. The sequence goes on along the minus strand of NC_065435.1, from coordinate 20,967,568 downwards.
AACTTTAAATTTTAAAATTTAAAAATTTAAATACTAAATTTTAATAACTTAAAAATTTAAATACTCAATTTTAAAAATTTAATTATTAAAACTTTAAATTTTAAAATTTAAAAATTTAAATACTAAATTTTAAAAATTTAATTATTAAAACTTTAAATTTTAAAATTTAAAAATTTAAATACTAAATTTTAAAAATTTAATTATTAAAACTTTAAATTATAAAATTTTAAATTTCAAATACTAAAGTTTAAAAATTTAATTATTAAAACTTTAAATTTTAAAATTTATAAATTTAAATTTTAAAATTTGTAAATTTAAATACTAAATTTTAAAAATTTAAATATTAAAACTTTAAATTTTAAAATTTAAAAATTCAAATACCAAATTTTAAAAATTTAATTATTAAAACTTTAAATTTTAAAATTTAAAAATTTAAATACTAAATTTTAAAAATTTAATTATTAAAACTTTAAATTTTAGAATTTAAAAATTTAAATTTTAAAATTTAAAAATTTAAATACTAAATTTTAAAAATTTAATTATTAAAACTTTAAATTTTAAAATTTAAAAATTTAAATACTAAATTTTAAAAATTTAATTATTAAAACTTTAAATTTAAAATTTAAAAATTTAAATACTAAATTTTAAAAATTTAATTATTAAAACTTTAAATTTTAAAATTTAAATATTTAAATACTAAATTCTAAAAATTTAATTATTAAAGCTTTATATTTTAAAATTTATAAATTTAAATACTAAATTTTAAAAATTTAATTATTAAAACTTTAAAATTAAAACTTTAAAAATTTAAATACTATATTTTAAAAATTTAATTATTAAAGCTTAAAATTTTAAAATTTATAAATTTAAATACTAACTTTTAAAAATTTAATTATTAAAACTTTAAATTTTAAAATTGAAAAATTTAAATACTAAATTTTAAAAATTTAATTATTAAAACTTTATATTTTAAAATTTAAAAATTTAAAAATTTAAATACTAAATATTAAAAATTTAATTATTAAAACATTAAATTTAAATACTAAATTTTAAAAATTTAATTATTAAAACTTTAAATTTTAAAATTTAAAAATTTAAGTACTAAATTTTAAAAATTTAATTATTAAAACTTTAAATTATAAAATTTTAAATTTTAAATACTAAAGTTTAAAAATTTAATTATTAAAACTTTAAATTTTAAAATTTAAAAATTTAAATTTTAAAATTTGCAAATTTAAATACTAAATTTTAAAAATTTAAATATTAAAACTTTAAATTTTAAAATTTAAAAATTCAAATACTAAATTTTAAAAATTTAATTATTAAAACTTTAAATTTTAAAATTTAAAAATTTAAATACTAAATTTTAAAAATTTAATTATTAAAACTTTAAATTTTAAAATTTAAATATTTAAATACTAAATTCTAATAATTTAATTATTAAAGCTTTAAATTTTAAAATTTATAAATTTAAATACTAAATTCTAAAAATTTAATTATTAAAGCTTTAAATTTTAAAATTTATAAATTTAAATACTAAATTTTAAAAATTTAATTATTAAAACTTTAAAATTGAAACTTTAAAAATTTAAATACTATATTTTAAAAATTTAATTATTAAAACTTTAAATTTTAATATTTAAAAATTTATATACTAAATTTTAAAAGTTTAATTATTAAAACTTTAAATTTTAAAATTTAAATATTTAAATACTAAATTTTAAAAATTTAATTATTAAAGAATAAAATTTTAAAATTAATAAATTTAAATACTAACTTTTAAAAATTTAATTATTAAAACTTTAAATTTTAAAATTGAAAAATTTAAATACTAAATTTTAAAAATTTAATTATTAAAACTTTAAATTTTAAATTTTAAAAACTTAAATTTTAAAATTTAAAAATTTAAATACTAAATTTAAAAAATTTAATTATTAAAACTTTAAATTTTAAAATATAAAAATTTAAAAATTTAAATACTAAATTTAAAAAATTTAATTATTAAAACTTTAAATTTAAAAATTTAAAAATTTAAATACTAAATTTTAAAAATTTAATTTCAAAACTTTAAATTTTAAAATTTAAAAATTTAAATACTAAATATTAAAAATTTAATTATTAAATCATTAAATTTAAAAATTTAAAAACTAAATTTTAAAAATTTAATTATTAAAACTTTAAATTTTAGAATTTAAAAATTTAAATTTTAAAATTTAAAAATTTAAATACTAAATTTTAAAAATTTAATTATTAAAACTTTAAATTTTAAAATTTAAAAATTTAAATACTAAATTTTAAAAATTTAAATATTATAACTTTAAATTTAAAATTTAAAAATTTAAATACTAAATTTTAAAAATTTAATTATTAAAACTTTAAATTTTAAAATTTAAATATTTAAATACTAAATTCTAAAAATTTAATTATTAAAGCTTTATATTTTAAAATTTATAAATTTAAATACTAAATTTTAAAAATTTAATTATTAAAACTTTAAAATTAAAACTTTAAAAATTTAAATACTATATTTTAAAAATTTAATTATTAAAGCTTAAAATTTTAAAATTTATAAATTTAAATACTAAATTTTAAAAATTTAATTATTAAAACTTTAAAATTAAAAATTTAAAAATTTAAATACTAAATTTAAAAAATTTAATTATTAAAACTTTAAATTTAAAAATTTAAAAATTTAAATACTAAATTTTAAAAATTTAATTTCAAAACTTTAAATTTTAAAATTTAAAAATTTAAATACTAAATATTAAAAATTTAATTATTAAATCATTAAATTTAAAAATTTAAAAACTAAATTTTAAAAATTTAATTATTAAAACTTTAAATTTTAGAATTTAAAAATTTAAATTTTAAAATTTAAAAATTTAAATACTAAATTTTAAAAATTTAATTATTAAAACTTTAAATTTTAAAATTTAAAAATTTAAATACTAAATTTTAAAAATTTAAATATTATAACTTTAAATTTAAAATTTAAAAATTTAAATACTAAATTTTAAAAATTTAATTATTAAAACTTTAAATTTTAAAATTTAAATATTTAAATACTAAATTCTAAAAATTTAATTATTAAAGCTTTATATTTTAAAATTTATAAATTTAAATACTAAATTTTAAAAATTTAATTATTAAAACTTTAAAATTAAAACTTTAAAAATTTAAATACTATATTTTAAAAATTTAATTATTAAAGCTTAAAATTTTAAAATTTATAAATTTAAATACTAAATTTTAAAAATTTAATTATTAAAACTTTAAAATTAAAAATTTAAAAATTTAAATACTAAATTTTAAAAATTTAATTATTAAAACTTTAAATTTTAAAATTTAAAAATTTAAATACTAAATTTTTAAAATTTAATTTCAAAACTTTAAATTTTAAAATTTAAAAATTTAAATACTAAATTTTAATAATTTAAAAATTTAAATACTAAATTTTAAAAATTTAATTATTAAAACTTTAAATTTTAAAATTTAAAAATTTAAATACTAAATTTTAAAAATTTAATTATTAAAACTTTAAATTATAAAATTTTAAATTTCAAATACTAAAGTTTAAAAATTTAATTATTAAAACTTTAAATTTTAAAATTTATAAATTTAAATTATAAAATTTGTAAATTTAAATACTAAATTTTAAAAATTTAAATATTAAAACTTTAAATTTTAAAATTTAAAAAATTCAAATACCAAATTTTAAAAATTTAATTATTAAAACTTTAAATTTTAAAATTTAAAAATTTAAATACTAAATTTTAAAAATTTAATTATTAAAACTTTAAATTTTAGAATTTAAAAATTTAAATTTTAAAATTTAAAAATTTAAATACTAAATTTTAAAAATTTAATTATTAAAACTTTAAAATTAAAACTTTAAAAATTTAAATACTATATATTAAAAATTTAATTATTAAAGCTTAAAATTTTAAAATTTATAAATTTAAATACTAACTTTTAAAAATTTAATTATTAAAACTTTAAATTTTAAAATTGAAAAATTTAAATACTAAATTTTAAAAATTTAATTATTAAAACTTTATATTTTAAAATTTAAAAATTTAAAAATTTAAATACTAAATATTAAAAATTTAATTATTAAAACATTAAATTTAAATACTAAATTTTAAAAATTTAATTATTAAAACTTTAAATTTTAAAATTTAAAAATTTAAATACTAAATTTTAAAAATTTAATTATTAAAACTTTAAATTATAAAATTTTAAATTTTAAATACTAAAGTTTAAAAATTTAATTATTAAAACTTTAAATTTTAAAATTTAAAAATTTAAATACTAAATTTTAAAAATTTAATTATTAAAACTTTAAATTTTAATATTTAAAAATTTAAATTTTAATATTTAAAAATTTAAATTTAAAAATTTAAATACTAACTTTTAAAAATTTAATTATTAAAACTTTAAATTTTAAATTTTAAAAACTTAAATTTTAAAATTTAAAAATTTAAATACTAAATTTAAAAAATTTAATTATTAAAACTTTAAATTTTAAAATATAAAAATTTAAAAATTTAAATACTAAATTTAAAAAATTTAATTATTAAAACTTTAAATTTAAAAATTTAAAAATTTAAATACTAAATTTTAAAAATTTAATTTCAAAACTTTAAATTTTAAAATTTAAATATTTAAATACTAAATATTAAAAATTTAATTATTAAAACATTAAATTTAAAAATTTAAAAACTAAATTTTAAAAATTTAATTATTAAAACTTTAAATTTTAGAATTTAAAAATTTAAATTTTAAAATTTAAAAATTTAAATACTAAATTTTAAAAATTTAATTATTAAAACTTTATATTTTAAAATTTAAAAATTTAAATACTAAATTTTAAAAATTTAAATATTAAAACTTTAAATTTAAAATTTAAAAATTTAAATACTAAATTTTAAAAATTTAATTATTAAAACTTTAAATTTTAAAATTTAAATATTTAAATACTAAATTCTAAAAATTTAATTATTAAAGCTTTATATTTTAAAATTTATAAATTTAAATACTAAATTTTAAAAATTTAATTATTAAAACTTTAAAATTAAAACTTTAAAAATTTAAATACTATATTTTAAAAATTTAATTATTAAAGCTTAAAATTTTAAAATTTATAAATTTAAATACTAAATTTTAAAAATTTAATTATTAAAACTTTAAAATTAAAAATTTAAAAATTTAAATACTAAATTTTAAAAATTTAATTATTAAAACTTTAAATTTTAAAATTTAAAAATTTAAATACTAAATTTTTAAAATTTAATTTCAAAACTTTAAATTTTAAAATTTAAAAATTTAAATACTAAATTTTAATAATTTAAAAATTTAAATACTAAATTTTAAAAATTTAATTATTAAAACTTTAAATTTTAAAATTTAAAAATTTAAATACTAAATTTTAAAAATTTAATTATTAAAACTTTAAATTATAAAATTTTAAATTTCAAATACTAAAGTTTAAAAATTTAATTATTAAAACTTTAAATTTTAAAATTTATAAATTTAAATTATAAAATTTGTAAATTTAAATACTAAATTTTAAAAATTTAAATATTAAAACTTTAAATTTTAAAATTTAAAAAATTCAAATACCAAATTTTAAAAATTTAATTATTAAAACTTTAAATTTTAAAATTTAAAAATTTAAATACTAAATTTTAAAAATTTAATTATTAAAACTTTAAATTTTAGAATTTAAAAATTTAAATTTTAAAATTTAAAAATTTAAATACTAAATTTTAAAAATTTAATTATTAAAACTTTAAAATTAAAACTTTAAAAATTTAAATACTATATATTAAAAATTTAATTATTAAAGCTTAAAATTTTAAAATTTATAAATTTAAATACTAACTTTTAAAAATTTAATTATTAAAACTTTAAATTTTAAAATTGAAAAATTTAAATACTAAATTTTAAAGATTTAATTATTAAAACTTTATATTTTAAAATTTAAAAATTTAAAAATTTAAATACTAAATATTAAAAATTTAATTATTAAAACATTAAATTTAAATACTAAATTTTAAAAATTTAATTATTAAAACTTTAAATTTTAAAATTTAAAAATTTAAATACTAAATTTTAAAAATTTAATTATTAAAACTTTAAATTATAAAATTTTAAATTTTAAATACTAAAGTTTAAAAATTTAATTATTAAAACTTTAAATTTTAAAATTTAAAAATTTAAATACTAAATTTTAAAAATTTAATTATTAAAACTTTAAATTTTAATATTTAAAAATTTAAATTTTAATATTTAAAAATTTAAATTTAAAAATTTAAATACTAACTTTTAAAAATTTAATTATTAAAACTTTAAATTTTAAATTTTAAAAACTTAAATTTTAAAATTTAAAAATTTAAATACTAAATTTAAAAAATTTAATTATTAAAACTTTAAATTTTAAAATATAAAAATTTAAAAATTTAAATACTAAATTTAAAAAATTTAATTATTAAAACTTTAAATTTAAAAATTTAAAAATTTAAATACTAAATTTTAAAAATTTAATTTCAAAACTTTAAATTTTAAAATTTAAATATTTAAATACTAAATATTAAAAATTTAATTATTAAAACATTAAATTTAAAAATTTAAAAACTAAATTTTAAAAATTTAATTATTAAAACTTTAAATTTTAGAATTTAAAAATTTAAATTTTAAAATTTAAAAATTTAAATACTAAATTTTAAAAATTTAATTATTAAAACTTTATATTTTAAAATTTAAAAATTTAAATACTAAATTTTAAAAATTTAAATATTAAAACTTTAAATTTAAAATTTAAAAATTTAAATACTAAATTTTAAAAATTTAATTATTAAAACTTTAAATTTTAAAATTTAAATATTTAAATACTAAATTCTAAAAATTTAATTATTAAAGCTTTATATTTTAAAATTTATAAATTTAAATACTAAATTTTAAAAATTTAATTATTAAAACTTTAATATTAAAACTTTAAAAATTTAAATACTATATTTTAAAAATTTAATTATTAAAGCTTAAAATTTTAAAATTTATAAATTTAAATACTAACTTTTAAAAATTTAATTATTAAAACTTTAAATTTTAAAATTGAAAAATTTAAATACTAAATTTTAAAAATTTAATTATTAAAACTTTAAATTTTAAAATTTAAAAATTTAAATACTAAATTTTTAAAATTTAATTATTAAAACTTTAAATTTTAAAATTTAAAAATTTAAATACTAAATTTTAATAATTTAAAAATTTAAATACTCAATTTTAAAAATTTAATTATTAAAACTTTAAATTTTAAAATTTAAAAATTTAAATACTAAATTTTAAAAATTTAATTATTAAAACTTTAAATTTTAGAATTTAAAAATTTAAATTTTAAAATTTAAAAATTTAAATACTAAATTTTAAAAATTTAATTATTAAAACTTTAAATTTTAAAATTTAAATATTTAAATACTAAATTCTAAAAATTTAATTATTAAAGCTTTATATTTTAAAATTTATAAATTTAAATACTAAATTTTAAAAATTTAATTATTAAAACTTTAAAATTAAAACTTTATAAATTTAAATACTATATTTTAAAAATTTAATTATTAAAGCTTAAAATTTTAAAATTTATAAATTTAAATACTAACTTTTAAAAATTTAATTATTAAAACTTTCATTTTTAAAATTGAAAAATTTAAATACTAAATTTTAAAAATTTAATTATTAAAACTTTAAATTTTAAAATTTAAAAATTTATATACTAAATTTTTAAAATTTAATTATTAAAACTTTAAATTTTAAAATTTAAAAATTTAAATACTAAATTTTAATAACTTAAAAATTTAAATACTCAATTTTAAAAATTTAATTATTAAAACTTTAAATTTTAAAATTTAAAAATTTAAATACTAAATTTTAAAAATTTAATTATTAAAACTTTAAATTTTAAAATTTAAAAATTTAAATACTAAATTTTAAAAATTTAATTATTAAAACTTTAAATTATAAAATTTTAAATTTCAAATACTAAAGTTTAAAAATTTAATTATTAAAACTTTAAATTTTAAAATTTATAAATTTAAATTTTAAAATTTGTAAATTTAAATACTAAATTTTAAAAATTTAAATATTAAAACTTTAAATTTTAAAATTTAAAAATTCAAATACCAAATTTTAAAAATTTAATTATTAAAACTTTAAATTTTAAAATTTAAAAATTTAAATACTAAATTTTAAAAATTTAATTATTAAAACTTTAAATTTTAGAATTTAAAAATTTAAATTTTAAAATTTAAAAATTTAAATACTAAATTTTAAAAATTTAATTATTAAAACTTTAAATTTTAAAATTTAAAAATTTAAATACTAAATTTTAAAAATTTAATTATTAAAACTTTAAATTTAAAATTTAAAAATTTAAATACTAAATTTTAAAAATTTAATTATTAAAACTTTAAATTTTAAAATTTAAATATTTAAATACTAAATTCTAAAAATTTAATTATTAAAGCTTTATATTTTAAAATTTATAAATTTAAATACTAAATTTTAAAAATTTAATTATTAAAACTTTAAAATTAAAACTTTAAAAATTTAAATACTATATTTTAAAAATTTAATTATTAAAGCTTAAAATTTTAAAATTTATAAATTTAAATACTAACTTTTAAAAATTTAATTATTAAAACTTTAAATTTTAAAATTGAAAAATTTAAATACTAAATTTTAAAAATTTAATTATTAAAACTTTATATTTTAAAATTTAAAAATTTAAAAATTTAAATACTAAATATTAAAAATTTAATTATTAAAACATTAAATTTAAATACTAAATTTTAAAAATTTAATTATTAAAACTTTAAATTTTAAAATTTAAAAATTTAAGTACTAAATTTTAAAAATTTAATTATTAAAACTTTAAATTATAAAATTTTAAATTTTAAATACTAAAGTTTAAAAATTTAATTATTAAAACTTTAAATTTTAAAATTTAAAAATTTAAATTTTAAAATTTGCAAATTTAAATACTAAATTTTAAAAATTTAAATATTAAAACTTTAAATTTTAAAATTTAAAAATTCAAATACTAAATTTTAAAAATTTAATTATTAAAACTTTAAATTTTAAAATTTAAAAATTTAAATACTAAATTTTAAAAATTTAATTATTAAAACTTTAAATTTTAAAATTTAAATATTTAAATACTAAATTCTAATAATTTAATTATTAAAGCTTTAAATTTTAAAATTTATAAATTTAAATACTAAATTCTAAAAATTTAATTATTAAAGCTTTAAATTTTAAAATTTATAAATTTAAATACTAAATTTTAAAAATTTAATTATTAAAACTTTAAAATTGAAACTTTAAAAATTTAAATACTATATTTTAAAAATTTAATTATTAAAACTTTAAATTTTAATATTTAAAAATTTATATACTAAATTTTAAAAGTTTAATTATTAAAACTTTAAATTTTAAAATTTAAATATTTAAATACTAAATTTTAAAAATTTAATTATTAAAGAATAAAATTTTAAAATTAATAAATTTAAATACTAACTTTTAAAAATTTAATTATTAAAACTTTAAATTTTAAAATTGAAAAATTTAAATACTAAATTTTAAAAATTTAATTATTAAAACTTTAAATTTTAAATTTTAAAAACTTAAATTTTAAAATTTAAAAATTTAAATACTAAATTTAAAAAATTTAATTATTAAAACTTTAAATTTTAAAATATAAAAATTTAAAAATTTAAATACTAAATTTAAAAAATTTAATTATTAAAACTTTAAATTTAAAAATTTAAAAATTTAAATACTAAATTTTAAAAATTTAATTTCAAAACTTTAAATTTTAAAATTTAAAAATTTAAATACTAAATATTAAAAATTTAATTATTAAATCATTAAATTTGAAAATTTAAAAACTAAATTTTAAAAATTTAATTATTGAAACTTTAAATTTTAGAATTTAAAAATTTAAATTTTAAAATTTAAAAATTTAAATACTAAATTTTAAAAATTTAATTATTAAAACTTTAAATTTTAAAATTTAAAAATTTAAATACTAAATTTTAAAAATTTAAATATTAAAACTTTAAATTTAAAATTTAAAAATTTAAATAGTAAAATTTTAAAAATTTAATTATTAAAACTTTAAATTTTAAAATTTAAATATTTAAATACTAAATTCTAAAAATTTAATTATTAAAGCTTTATATTTTAAAATTTATAAATTTAAATACTAAATTTTAAAAATTTAATTATTAAAACTTTAAAATTAAAAATTTAAAAATTTAAATACTAAATTTTAAAAATTTAATTATTAAAACTTTAAATTTTAAAATTTAAAAATTTAAATACTAAATTTTTAAAATTTAATTTCAAAACTTTAAATTTTAAAATTTAAAAATTTAAATACTAAATTTTAATAATTTAAAAATTTAAATACTAAATTTTAAAAATTTAATTATTAAAACTTTAAATTTTAAAATTTAAAAATTTAAATACTAAATTTTAAAAATTTAATTATTAAAACTTTAAATTATAAAATTTTAAATTTCAAATACTAAAGTTTAAAAATTTAATTATTAAAACTTTAAATTTTAAAATTTATAAATTTAAATTATAAAATTTGTAAATTTAAATACTAAATTTTAAATATTTAAATATTAAAACTTTAAATTTTAAAATTTAAAAAATTCAAATACCAAATTTTAAAAATTTAATTATTAAAACTTTAAATTTTAAAATTTAAAAATTTAAATACTAAATTTTAAAAATTTAATTATTAAAACTTTAAATTTTAGAATTTAAAAATTTAAATTTTAAAATTTAAAAATTTAAATACTAAATTTTAAAAATTTAATTATTAAAACTTTAAAATTAAAACTTTAAAAATTTAAATACTATATATTAAAAATTTAATTATTAAAGCTTAAAATTTTAAAATTTATAAATTTAAATACTAACTTTTAAAAATTTAATTATTAAAACTTTAAATTTTAAAATTGAAAAATTTAAATACTAAATTTTAAAAATTTAATTATTAAAACTTTATATTTTAAAATTTAAAAATTTAAAAATTTAAATACTAAATATTAAAAATTTAATTATTAAAACATTAAATTTAAATACTAAATTTTAAAAATTTAATTATTAAAACTTTAAATTTTAAAATTTAAAAATTTAAATACTAAATTTTAAAAATTTAATTATTAAAACTTTAAATTATAAAATTTTAAATTTTAAATACTAAAGTTTAAAAATTTAATTATTAAAACTTTAAATTTTAAAATTTAAAAATTTAAATACTAAATTTTAAAAATTTAATTATTAAAACTTTAAATTTTAATATTTAAAAATTTAAATTTTAATATTTAAAAATTTAAATTTAAAAATTTAAATACTAACTTTTAAAAATTTAATTATTAAAACTTTAAATTTTAAATTTTAAAAACTTAAATTTTAAAATTTAAAAATTTAAATACTAAATTTAAAAAATTTAATTATTAAAACTTTAAATTTTAAAATATAAAAATTTAAAAATTTAAATACTAAATTTAAAAAATTTAATTATTAAAACTTTAAATTTAAAAATTTAAAAATTTAAATACTAAATTTTAAAAATTTAATTTCAAAACTTTAAATTTTAAAATTTAAATATTTAAATACTAAATATTAAAAATTTAATTATTAAAACATTAAATTTAAAAATTTAAAAACTAAATTTTAAAAATTTAATTATTAAAACTTTAAATTTTAGAATTTAAAAATTTAAATTTTAAAATTTAAAAATTTAAATACTAAATTTTAAAAATTTAATTATTAAAACTTTAAATTTTAAAATTTAAAAATTTAAATACTAAATATTAAAAATTTAAATATTAAAACTTTAAATTTAAAATTTAAAAATTTAAATACTAAATTTTAAAAATTTAATTATTAAAACTTTAAATTTTAAAATTTAAATATTTAAATACTAAATTCTAAAAATTTAATTATTAAAGCTTTATATTTTAAAATTTATAAATTTAAATACTAAATTTTAAAAATTTAATTATTAAAGCTTAAAATTTTAAAATTTATAAATTTAAATACTAACTTTTAAAAATTTAATTATTAAAACTTTAAATTTTAAAATTGAAAAATTTAAATACTAAATTTTAAAAATTTAATTATTAAAACTTTAAATTTTAAAATTTAAAAATTTAAATACTAAATTTTTAAAATTTAATTATTAAAACTTTAAATTTTAAAATTTAAAAATTTAAATACTAAATTTTAATAATTTAAAAATTTAAATACTCAATTTTAAAAATTTAATTATTAAAACTTTAAATTTTAAAATTTAAAAATTTAAATACTAAATTTTAAAAATTTAATTATTAAAACTTTAAATTTTAGAATTTAAAAATTTAAATTTTAAAATTTAAAAATTTAAATACTAAATTTTAATAATTTAATTATTAAAACTTTAAATTTTAAAATTTAAAAATTTAAATACTAAATTTTAAAAATTTAAATATTAAAACTTTAAATTATAAAATTTTAAATTTTAAATACTAAAGTTTAAAAATTTAATTATTAAAACTTTAAATTTTAAAATTTAAAAATTTAAATTTTAAAATTTGCAAATTTAAATACTAAATTTTAAAAATTTAAATATTAAAACTTTAAATTTTAAAATTTAAAAATTCAAATACTAAATTTTAAAAATTTAATTATTAAAACTTTAAATTTTAAAATTTAAAAATTTAAATACTAAATTTTAAAAATTTAATTATTAAAACTTTAAATTTTAAAATTTAAATATTTAAATACTAAATTCTAATAATTTAATTATTAAAGCTTTAAATTTTAAAATTTATAAATTTAAATACTAAATTCTAAAAATTTAATTATTAAAGCTTTAAATTTTAAAATTTATAAATTTAAATACTAAATTTTAAAAATTTAATTATTAAAACTTTAAAATTGAAACTTTAAAAATTTAAATACTATATTTTAAAAATTTAATTATTAAAACTTTAAATTTTAATATTTAAAAATTTATATACTAAATTTTAAAAGTTTAATTATTAAAACTTTAAATTTTAAAATTTAAATATTTAAATACTAAATTTTAAAAATTTAATTATTAAAGAATAAAATTTTAAAATTAATAAATTTAAATACTAACTTTTAAAAATTTAATTATTAAAACTTTAAATTTTAAAATTGAAAAATTTAAATACTAAATTTTAAAAATTTAATTATTAAAACTTTAAATTTTAAATTTTAAAAACTTAAATTTTAAAATTTAAAAATTTAAATACTAAATTTAAAAAATTTAATTATTAAAACTTTAAATTTTAAAATATAAAAATTTAAAAATTTAAATACTAAATTTAAAAAATTTAATTATTAAAACTTTAAATTTAAAAATTTAAAAATTTAAATACTAAATTTTAAAAATTTTATTTCAAAACTTTAAATTTTAAAATTTAAAAATTTAAATACTAAATATTAAAAATTTAATTATTAAATCATTAAATTTAAAAATTTAAAAACTAAATTTTAAAAATTTAATTATTAAAACTTTAAATTTTAGAATTTAAAAATTTAAATTTTAAAATTTAAAAATTTAAATACTAAATTTTAAAAATTTAATTATTAAAACTTTAAATTTTAAAATTTAAAAATTTAAATACTAAATTTTAAAAATTTAAATATTAAAACTTTAAATTTAAAATTTAAAAATTTAAATACTAAATTTTAAAAATTTAATTATTAAAACTTTAAATTTTAAAATTTAAATATTTAAATACTAAATTCTAAAAATTTAATTATTAAAGCTTTATATTTTAAAATTTATAAATTTAAATACTAAATTTTAAAAATTTAATTATTAAAACTTTAAAATTAAAACTTTAAAAATTTAAATACTATATTTTAAAAATTTAATTATTAAAGCTTAAAATTTTAAAATTTATAAATTTAAATACTAAATTTTAAAAATTTAATTATTAAAACTTTAAAATTAAAAATTTAAAAATTTAAATACTAAATTTTAAAAATTTAATTATTAAAACTTTAAATTTTAAAATTTAAAAATTTAAATACTAAATTTTTAAAATTTAATTTCAAAACTTTAAATTTTAAAATTTAAAAATTTAAATACTAAATTTTAATAATTTAAAAATTTAAATACTAAATTTTAAAAATTTAATTATTAAAACTCTAAATTTTAAAATTTAAAAATTTAAATACTAAATTTTAAAAATTTAATTATTAAAACTTTAAATTATAAAATTTTAAATTTCAAATACTAAAGTTTAAAAATTTAATTATTAAAACTTTAAATTTTAAAATTTATAAATTTAAATTATAAAATTTGTAAATTTAAATACTAAATTTTAAAAATTTAAATATTAAAACTTTAAATTTTAAAATTTAAAAAATTCAAATACCAAATTTTAAAAATTTAATTATTAAAACTTTAAATTTTAAAATTTAAAAATTTAAATACTAAATTTTAAAAATTTAATTATTAAAACTTTAAATTTTAGAATTTAAAAATTTAAATTTTAAAATTTAAAAATTTAAATACTAAATTTTAAAAATTTAATTATTAAAACTTTAAAATTAAAACTTTAAAAATTTAAATACTATATATTAAAAATTTAATTATTAAAGCTTAAAATTTTAAAATTTATAAATTTAAATACTAACTTTTAAAAATTTAATTATTAAAACTTTAAATTTTAAAATTGAAAAATTTAAATACTAAATTTTAAAAATTTAATTATTAAAACTTTATATTTTAAAATTTAAAAATTTAAAAATTTAAATACTAAATATTAAAAATTTAATTATTAAAACATTAAATTTAAATACTAAATTTTAAAAATTTAATTATTAAAACTTTAAATTTTAAAATTTAAAAATTTAAATACTAAATTTTAAAAATTTAATTATTAAAACTTTAAATTATAAAATTTTAAATTTTAAATACTAAAGTTTAAAAATTTAATTATTAAAACTTTAAAACTTTAAATTTTAAAATTTAAAAATTTAAATACTAAATTTTAAAAATTTAATTATTAAAACTTTAAATTTTAATATTTAAAAATTTAAATTTTAATATTTAAAAATTTAAATTTAAAAATTTAAATACTAACTTTTAAAAATTTAATTATTAAAACTTTAAATTTTAAATTTTAAAAACTTAAATTTTAAAATTTAAAAATTTAAATACTAAATTTAAAAAATTTAATTATTAAAACTTTAAATTTTAAAATATAAAAATTTAAAAATTTAAATACTAAATTTAAAAAATTTAATTATTAAAACTTTAAATTTAAAAATTTAAAAATTTAAATACTAAATTTTAAAAATTTAATTTCAAAACTTTAAATTTTAAAATTTAAATATTTAAATACTAAATATTAAAAATTTAATTATTAAAACATTAAATTTAAAAATTTAAAAACTAAATTTTAAAAATTTAATTATTAAAACTTTAAATTTTAGAATTTAAAAATTTAAATTTTAAAATTTAAAAATTTAAATACTAAATTTTAAAAATTTAATTATTAAAACTTTAAATTTTAAAATTTAAAAATTTAAATACTAAATATTAAAAATTTAAATATTAAAACTTTAAATTTAAAATTTAAAAATTTAAATACTAAATTTTAAAAATTTAATTATTAAAACTTTAAATTTTAAAATTTAAATATTTAAATACTAAATTCTAAAAATTTAATTATTAAAGCTTTATATTTTAAAATTTATAAATTTAAATACTAAATTTTAAAAATTTAATTATTAAAGCTTAAAATTTTAAAATTTATAAATTTAAATACTAACTTTTAAAAATTTAATTATTAAAACTTTAAATTTTAAAATTGAAAAATTTAAATACTAAATTTTAAAAATTTAATTATTAAAACTTTAAATTTTAAAATTTAAAAATTTAAATACTAAATTTTTAAAATTTAATTATTAAAACTTTAAATTTTAAAATTTAAAAATTTAAATACTAAATTTTAATAATTTAAAAATTTAAATACTCAATTTTAAAAATTTAATTATTAAAACTTTAAATTTTAAAATTTAAAAATTTAAATACTAAATTTTAAAAATTTAATTATTAAAACTTTAAATTTTAGAATTTAAAAATTTAAATTTTAAAATTTAAAAATTTAAATACTAAATTTTAAAAATTTAATTATTAAAACTTTAAATTTTAAAATTTAAAAATTTAAATACTAAATTTTAAAAATTTAAATATTAAAACTTTAAATTTAAAATTTAAAAATTTAAATACTAAATTTTAAAAATTTAATTATTAAAACTTTAAATTTTAAAATTTAAATATTTAAATACTAAATTCTAAAAATTTAATTATTAAAGCTTTATATTTTAAAATTTATAAATTTAAATACTAAATTTTAAAAATTTAATTATTAAAACTTTAAAATTAAAACTTTATAAATTTAAATACTATATTTTAAAAATTTAATTATTAAAGCTTAAAATTTTAAAATTTATAAATTTAAATACTAACTTTTAAAAATTTAATTATTAAAACTTTCATTTTTAAAATTGAAAAATTTAAATACTAAATTTTAAAAATTTAATTATTAAAACTTTAAATTTTAAAATTTAAAAATTTATATACTAAATTTTTAAAATTTAATTTCAAAACTTTAAATTTTAAAATTTAAAAATTTAAATACTAAATTTTAATAACTTAAAAATTTAAATACTCAATTTTAAAAATTTAATTATTAAAACTTTAAATTTTAAAATTTAAAAATTTAAATACTAAATTTTAAAAATTTAATTATTAAAACTTTAAATTTTAAAATTTAAAAATTTAAATACTAAATTTTAAAAATTTAATTATTAAAACTTTAAATTATAAAATTTTAAATTTCAAATACTAAAGTTTAAAAATTTAATTATTAAAACTTTAAATTTTAAAATTTATAAATTTAAATTTTAAAATTTGTAAATTTAAATACTAAATTTTAAAAATTTAAATATTAAAACTTTAAATTTTAAAATTTAAAAATTCAAATACCAAATTTTAAAAATTTAATTATTAAAACTTTAAATTTTAAAATTTAAAAATTTAAATACTAAATTTTAAAAATTTAATTATTAAAACTTTAAATTTTAGAATTTAAAAATTTAAATTTTAAAATTTAAAAATTTAAATACTAAATTTTAAAAATTTAATTATTAAAACTTTAAATTTTAAAATTTAAAAATTTAAATACTAAATTTTAAAAATTTAATTATTAAAACTTTAAATTTAAAATTTAAAAATTTAAATACTAAATTTTAAAAATTTAATTATTAAAACTTTAAATTTTAAAATTTAAATATTTAAATACTAAATTCTAAAAATTTAATTATTAAAGCTTTATATTTTAAAATTTATAAATTTAAATACTAAATTTTAAAAATTTAATTATTAAAACTTTAAAATTAAAACTTTAAAAATTTAAATACTATATTTTAAAAATTTAATTATTAAAGCTTAAAATTTTAAAATTTATAAATTTAAATACTAACTTTTAAAAATTTAATTATTAAAACTTTAAATTTTAAAATTGAAAAATTTAAATACTAAATTTTAAAAATTTAATTATTAAAACTTTATATTTTAAAATTTAAAAATTTAAAAATTTAAATACTAAATATTAAAAATTTAATTATTAAAACATTAAATTTAAATACTAAATTTTAAAAATTTAATTATTAAAACTTTAAATTTTAAAATTTAAAAATTTAAGTACTAAATTTTAAAAATTTAATTATTAAAACTTTAAATTATAAAATTTTAAATTTTAAATACTAAAGTTTAAAAATTTAATTATTAAAACTTTAAATTTTAAAATTTAAAAATTTAAATTTTAAAATTTGCAAATTTAAATACTAAATTTTAAAAATTTAAATATTAAAACTTTAAATTTTAAAATTTAAAAATTCAAATACTAAATTTTAAAAATTTAATTATTAAAACTTTAAATTTTAAAATTTAAAAATTTAAATACTAAATTTTAAAAATTTAATTATTAAAACTTTAAATTTTAAAATTTAAATATTTAAATACTAAATTCTAATAATTTAATTATTAAAGCTTTAAATTTTAAAATTTATAAATTTAAATACTAAATTCTAAAAATTTAATTATTAAAGCTTTAAATTTTAAAATTTATAAATTTAAATACTAAATTTTAAAAATTTAATTATTAAAACTTTAAAATTGAAACTTTAAAAATTTAAATACTATATTTTAAAAATTTAATTATTAAAACTTTAAATTTTAATATTTAAAAATTTATATACTAAATTTTAAAAGTTTAATTATTAAAACTTTAAATTTTAAAATTTAAATATTTAAATACTAAATTTTAAAAATTTAATTATTAAAGAATAAAATTTTAAAATTAATAAATTTAAATACTAACTTTTAAAAATTTAATTATTAAAACTTTAAATTTTAAAATTGAAAAATTTAAATACTAAATTTTAAAAATTTAATTATTAAAACTTTAAATTTTTAATTTGAAAATTTAAATACTAAATTTTAAAAATTTAATTATTAAAACTTTAAATTTAAAAATTTAAAAATTTAAATACTAAATTTTAAAAATTTAATTATTAAAGCTTTAAATTTTAAAAATTTAAAAATTTAAATATTCAATTTTAAAAATTTAATTATTAAAACTTTAAATTTAAAAATTTAAATACTAAATTTCAAAAATTTAATTATTAAAACTTTAAATTTTAAAATTTAAAACTTTAAATTTTAATATTTAAAAATTTAAATTTAAAAATTTAAATACTAACTTTTAAAAATTTAATTATTAAAACTTTAAATTTAAAAATTTAAATACTAAATTTTAGAAATTTAATTATTAAAACTTTAAATTTTAAAATATAAAAATTTAAATACTAAATTTTAATAATTTAAAAATTTAAATACCAAATTTTAAAAATTTAATTATTAAAACTTTAAATTTTAAAATTTAAAAATTTAAAAATTTAAATACTAAATATTAAAAATTTAATTATTAAAACATTAAATTTAAAAATTTAGATACTAAATTTTAAAAATTTAATTTCAAAACTTTAAATTTTAAAATTTAAAAATTTAAATACTAAATTTTAATAATTTAAAAATTTAAATACTCAATTTTAAAAATTTAATTATTAAAACTTTAAATTATTAAATTTTAAATTTTAAATAATAAATTTTAAAAATTTAATTATTAAAACTTTAAAATTAAAACTTAAAAAATTTAAATACTATATTTTAAAAATTTATTTATTAAAATTTTAAATTTTAAAATTTAAATATTTAAATACTAAATTTTAAAAATTTAATTATTAAAACTTTAAATTTTAAAATTTAAATATTTAAATAATAAATTTTAAAAATTTAATTATTAAAGCTTAAAATTTTAAAATTTATAAATTTAAATATTAATTTTTAAAAATTTAATTATTAAAACTTCAAATTTTAAAATTTAAAAATTTAAATACTAAATTTTAAAGTTTAATTATTAAAACTTTAAATTTTAAAATTTAAAAATTTAAAACTAAATTTTAAAAATTTAATTATTAAAAATTTAAATTTTAAAATTTAAAAATATAAATTTTAAAATTTAAAAATTTAAATACTAAATTTTAAAAATTTAATTATTAAAACTTTAAATTTTAAAATTTAAAAATTAAAAACTAAATTTTAAAAATTTATTTATTAAAATTTTAAATTTTAAAATTTAAAAATTTAAATACTAAATTTTAAAAATTTAATTTTTAAAACTTTAAATTTTAAAATTTAAATATTTAATTACTAAATTTTAAAAATTTAATTATTAAGGCTATATATTTTAAAATTTATAAATTTAAATACTAAATTTTAAAAATTTAATTATTAAAACTTTAAATTTTAAAATTTAAAAATTTAAATTTTAAAATTTAAAAATTTAAATACTAAATTTAAAAAATTTAATTATAAAAACTTTAAATTTTAAAATTTAAAAATTTAAAAATTTAAAAATTTAAATACTAAATTTTAAAAATTTAATTATTAAAACATTAACTTTCAAAATTTAAAAATATAAATACCAAATTTTAAAAATTTAATTATTAAAACCTTAAATATTAACATTTAAAAATTTAAATACTAAATTTTAAAAATTTAAATATTAAAACTTTAAATTTTAAAAATTTAAAAATATAAATACTCAATTTTAAAAATTTAATTATTAAAACTTCAAATTTAAAAATTTAAATACTAAATTTTAAAAATTTAATTATTAAAACTTTAAATATTAAAATTTAAAAATTTTAATACTAAATTTTAAAAATTTAAATATTAAAACTTTAAATTTTAAAATTTAAAAATTTAAATTTTAAAATTTTAAAATTTAAAAATTTAAATTTTAAAATTTAAAAATTTGAATTTTAATATTTAAAAATTTAAATTTAAAAATTTAAATACTAACTTTTAAAAATTTAATTATTAAAACTTTAAATTTTAAAATTGAAAAATTTAAATACTAAATTTTAAAAATTTAATTATTAAAACTTTAAATTTTAAAATTTAAAAATATAAATACTTACTTTTAAAAATTTAATTATTAAAACTTTAAATTTTAAAATTGAAAAATTTAAATTTTAAAATTTAAAAATTTAAATACTAAATTTAAAAAATTTAATTATAAAAACTTTAAATTTTAAAATTTAAAAATTTAAAAATTTAAATACTAAATTTTAAAAATTTAATTATTAAAACTTTAAATTTTAAAATTTAAATATTTAAATACTAAATTCTAAAAATTTAATTATTAAAACTTTAAAATTAAAACTTTAAAAATTTAAATACTATATTTTAAAAATTTATTTATTAAAATATTAAATTTTAATATTTAAAAATTTAAATATTAAATTTTAAAAGCTTAATTATTAAAACTTTAAATTTTAAAATTTAAATATTTAAATACTAAATTTTAAAAATTTAATTATTAAAGCCATAAATTTTAAAATTTATAAATTTAAATACTAACTTTTAAAAATTTAATTATTAAAACTTCAAATTTAAGAATTTAAATACTAAATTTTAAAAATTTAATTATTAAAACTTTAACTTTCAAAATTTAAAAATATAAATACCAAATTTTATAAATTTAATTATTAAAACCTTAAATATTAAAATTTAAAAATTTAAATACTAAATTTTAAAAATTTAAATATTAAAACTTTAAATTTTAAAAATTTAAAAATATAAATACTCAATTTTAAAAATTTAATTATTAAAACTTCAAATTTAAAAATTTAAATACTAAATTTTAAAAATTTAATTATTAAAACTTTAAATATTAAAATTTAAAAATTTTAATACTAAATTTTAAAAATTTAAATATTAAAACTTTAAATTTTAAAATTTAAAAATTTAAATACTAAATTTTAAAAATTTAATTATTAAAACTTTAAATTTTAAAATTTAAAAATTTAAATTTTAAAATTTAAAAATTTAAATTTTAATATTTAAAAATTTAAATTTAAAAATTTAAATACTAACTTTTAAAAATTTAATTATTAAAACTTTATATTTTAAAATTGAAAAATTTAAATACTAAATTTTAAAAATTTAATTATTAAAATTTTAAATTTTAAAATTTAAAAATTTAAATTTTAAAATTTTAAAATTTAAAAATTTAAATTTTAAAATTTAAAAATTTAAATTTTAATATTTAAAAATTTAAATACTAAATTTAAAAAATTTAATTATTAAAACTTTAAATTTCAAAATATAAAAATTTAAAAATTTAAATACTAAATTTAAAAAATTTAATTATTAAAACTTTAAATTTAAAAATTTAAATACTAAATTTTAAAAATTTAATTATTAAAACTTTAAATTTTAAAATTTAAAAATTTAAATACTAAATTTTTAAAATTTAATTATTAAAACTTCAAATTTTAAAATTTAAAAATTTAAATACTAAATTTTAAAGTTTAATTATTAAAACTTTAAATTTTAAAATTTAAAAATTTAAAACTAAATTTTAAAAATTTAATTATTAAAAATTTAAATTTTAAAATTTAAAAATATAAATTTTAAAATTTAAAAATTTAAATACTAAATTTTAAAAATTTAATTATTAAAACTTTAAATTTTAAAATTTAAAAATTAAAAACTAAATTTTAAAAATTTATTTATTAAAATTTTAAATTTTAAAATTTAAAAATTTAAATACTAAATTTTAAAAATTTAATTTTTAAAACTTTAAATTTTAAAATTTAAATATTTAATTACTAAATTTTAAAAATTTAATTATTAAGGCTATATATTTTAAAATTTATAAATTTAAATACTAAATTTTAAAAATTTAATTATTAAAACTTTAAATTTTAAAATTTAAAAATTTAAATTTTAAAATTTAAAAATTTAAATACTAAATTTAAAAAATTTAATTATAAAAACTTTAAATTTTAAAATTTAAAAATTTAAAAATTTAAAAATTTAAATACTAAATTTTAAAAATTTAATTATTAAAACATTAACTTTCAAAATTTAAAAATATAAATACCAAATTTTAAAAATTTAATTATTAAAACCTTAAATATTAACATTTAAAAATTTAAATACTAAATTTTAAAAATTTAAATATTAAAACTTTAAATTTTAAAAATTTAAAAATATAAATACTCAATTTTAAAAATTTAATTATTAAAACTTCAAATTTAAAAATTTAAATACTAAATTTTAAAAATTTAATTATTAAAACTTTAAATATTAAAATTTAAAAATTTTAATACTAAATTTTAAAAATTTAAATATTAAAACTTTAAATTTTAAAATTTAAAAATTTAAATACTAAATTTTAAAAATTTAGTTATTAAAACTTTAAATTTTAAAATTTAAAAATTTAAATTTTAAAATTTTAAAATTTAAAAATTTAAATTTTAAAATTTAAAAATTTGAATTTTAATATTTAAAAATTTAAATTTAAAAATTTAAATACTAACTTTTAAAAATTTAATTATTAAAACTTTAAATTTTAAAATTGAAAAATTTAAATACTAAATTTTAAAAATTTAATTATTAAAACTTTAAATTTTAAAATTTAAAAATATAAATACTTACTTTTAAAAATTTAATTATTAAAACTTTAAATTTTAAAATTGAAAAATTTAAATTTTAAAATTTAAAAATTTAAATACTAAATTTAAAAAATTTAATTATAAAAACTTTAAATTTTAAAATTTAAAAATTTAAAAATTTAAATACTAAATTTTAAAAATTTAATTATTAAAACTTTAAATTTTAAAATTTAAATATTTAAATACTAAATTCTAAAAATTTAATTATTAAAACTTTAAAATTAAAACTTTAAAAATTTAAATACTATATTTTAAAAATTTATTTATTAAAATATTAAATTTTAATATTTAAAAATTTAAATATTAAATTTTAAAAGCTTAATTATTAAAACTTTAAATTTTAAAATTTAAATATTTAAATACTAAATTTTAAAAATTTAATTATTAAAGCCATAAATTTTAAAATTTATAAATTTAAATACTAACTTTTAAAAATTTAATTATTAAAACTTCAAATTTAAGAATTTAAATACTAAATTTTAAAAATTTAATTATTAAAACTTTAACTTTCAAAATTTAAAAATATAAATACCAAATTTTAAAAATTTAATTATTAAAACCTTAAATATTAAAATTTAAAAATTTAAATACTAAATTTTAAAAATTTAAATATTAAAACTTTAAATTTTAAAAATTTAAAAATATAAATACTCAATTTTAAAAATTTAATTATTAAAACTTCAAATTTAAAAATTTAAATACTAAATTTTAAAAATTTAATTATTAAAACTTTAAATATTAAAATTTAAAAATTTTAATACTAAATTTTAAAAATTTAAATATTAAAACTTTAAATTTTAAAATTTAAAAATTTAAATACTAAATTTTAAAAATTTAATTATTAAAACTTTAAATTTTAAAATTTAAAAATTTAAATTTTAAAATTTAAAAATTTAAATTTTAATATTTAAAAATTTAAATTTAAAAATTTAAATACTAACTTTTAAAAATTTAATTATTAAAACTTTATATTTTAAAATTGAAAAATTTAAATACTAAATTTTAAAAATTTAATTATTAAAATTTTAAATTTTAAAATTTAAAAATTTAAATTTTAAAATTTTAAAATTTAAAAATTTAAATTTTAAAATTTAAAAATTTAAATTTTAATATTTAAAAATTTAAATACTAAATTTAAAAAATTTAATTATTAAAACTTTAAATTTCAAAATATAAAAATTTAAAAATTTAAATACTAAATTTAAAAAATTTAATTATTAAAACTTTAAATTTAAAAATTTAAATACTAAATTTTAAAAATTTAATTATTAAAACTTTAAATTTTAAAATTTAAAAATTTAAATACTAAATTTTTAAAATTTAATTTCAAAACTTTAAATTTTAAAATTTAAAAATTTAAATACTAAATTTTAATAATTTAAAAATTTAAATACTCAATTTTAAAAATTTAATTATTAAAACTTTAAATTTTAAAATATAAAAATTTAAATACTAAATTTTAATAATTTAAAAATTTAAATACCAAATTTTAAAAATTTAATTATTAAAACTTTAAATTTTAAAATTTAAAAATTTAAAAATTTAAATACTAAATATTAAAAATTTAATTATTAAAACATTAAATTTAAAAATTTAGATACTAAATTTTAAAAATTTAATTTCAAAACTTTAAATTTTAAAATTTAAAAATTTAAATACTAAATTTTAATAATTTAAAAATTTAAATACTCAATTTTAAAAATTTAATTATTAAAACTTTAAATTATTAAATTTTAAATTTTAAATAATAAATTTTAAAAATTTAATTATTAAAACTTTAAAATTAAAACTTAAAAAATTTAAATACTATATTTTAAAAATTTATTTATTAAAATTTTAAATTTTAAAATTTAAATATTTAAATACTAAATTTTAAAAATTTAATTATTAAAACTTTAAATTTTAAAATTTAAATATTTAAATAATAAATTTTAAAAATTTAATTATTAAAGCTTAAAATTTTAAAATTTATAAATTTAAATATTAATTTTTAAAAATTTAATTATTAAAACTTCAAATTTTAAAATTTAAAAATTTAAATACTAAATTTTAAAGTTTAATTATTAAAACTTTAAATTTTAAAATTTAAAAATTTAAAACTAAATTTTAAAAATTTAATTATTAAAAATTTAAATTTTAAAATTTAAAAATATAAATTTTAAAATTTAAAAATTTAAATACTAAATTTTAAAAATTTAATTATTAAAACTTTAAATTTTAAAATTTAAAAATTAAAAACTAAATTTTAAAAATTTATTTATTAAAATTTTAAATTTTAAAATTTAAAAATTTAAATACTAAATTTTAAAAATTTAATTTTTAAAACTTTAAATTTTAAAATTTAAATATTTAATTACTAAATTTTAAAAATTTAATTATTAAGGCTATATATTTTAAAATTTATAAATTTAAATACTAAATTTTAAAAATTTAATTATTAAAACTTTAAATTTTAAAATTTAAAAATTTAAATTTTAAAATTTAAAAATTTAAATACTAAATTTAAAAAATTTAATTATAAAAACTTTAAATTTTAAAATTTAAAAATTTAAAAATTTAAAAATTTAAATACTAAATTTTAAAAATTTAATTATTAAAACATTAACTTTCAAAATTTAAAAATATAAATACCAAATTTTAAAAATTTAATTATTAAAACCTTAAATATTAACATTTAAAAATTTAAATACTAAATTTTAAAAATTTAAATATTAAAACTTTAAATTTTAAAAATTTAAAAATATAAATACTCAATTTTAAAAATTTAATTATTAAAACTTCAAATTTAAAAATTTAAATACTAAATTTTAAAAATTTAATTATTAAAACTTTAAATATTAAAATTTAAAAATTTTAATACTAAATTTTAAAAATTTAAATATTAAAACTTTAAATTTTAAAATTTAAAAATTTAAATTTTAAAATTTTAAAATTTAAAAATTTAAATTTTAAAATTTAAAAATTTGAATTTTAATATTTAAAAATTTAAATTTAAAAATTTAAATACTAACTTTTAAAAATTTAATTATTAAAACTTTAAATTTTAAAATTGAAAAATTTAAATACTAAATTTTAAAAATTTAATTATTAAAACTTTAAATTTTAAAATTTAAAAATATAAATACTTACTTTTAAAAATTTAATTATTAAAACTTTAAATTTTAAAATTGAAAAATTTAAATTTTAAAATTTAAAAATTTAAATACTAAATTTAAAAAATTTAATTATAAAAACTTTAAATTTTAAAATTTAAAAATTTAAAAATTTAAATACTAAATTTTAAAAATTTAATTATTAAAACTTTAAATTTTAAAATTTAAATATTTAAATACTAAATTCTAAAAATTTAATTATTAAAACTTTAAAATTAAAACTTTAAAAATTTAAATACTATATTTTAAAAATTTATTTATTAAAATATTAAATTTTAATATTTAAAAATTTAAATATTAAATTTTAAAAGCTTAATTATTAAAACTTTAAATTTTAAAATTTAAATATTTAAATACTAAATTTTAAAAATTTAATTATTAAAGCCATAAATTTTAAAATTTATAAATTTAAATACTAACTTTTAAAAATTTAATTATTAAAACTTCAAATTTAAGAATTTAAATACTAAATTTTAAAAATTTAATTATTAAAACTTTAACTTTCAAAATTTAAAAATATAAATACCAAATTTTAAAAATTTAATTATTAAAACCTTAAATATTAAAATTTAAAAATTTAAATACTAAATTTTAAAAATTTAAATATTAAAACTTTAAATTTTAAAAATTTAAAAATATAAATACTCAATTTTAAAAATTTAATTATTAAAACTTCAAATTTAAAAATTTAAATACTAAATTTTAAAAATTTAATTATTAAAACTTTAAATATTAAAATTTAAAAATTTTAATACTAAATTTTAAAAATTTAAATATTAAAACTTTAAATTTTAAAATTTAAAAATTTAAATACTAAATTTTAAAAATTTAATTATTAAAACTTTAAATTTTAAAATTTAAAAATTTAAATTTTAAAATTTAAAAATTTAAATTTTAATATTTAAAAATTTAAATTTAAAAATTTAAATACTAACTTTTAAAAATTTAATTATTAAAACTTTATATTTTAAAATTGAAAAATTTAAATACTAAATTTTAAAAATTTAATTATTAAAATTTTAAATTTTAAAATTTAAAAATTTAAATTTTAAAATTTTAAAATTTAAAAATTTAAATTTTAAAATTTAAAAATTTAAATTTTAATATTTAAAAATTTAAATACTAAATTTAAAAAATTTAATTATTAAAACTTTAAATTTCAAAATATAAAAATTTAAAAATTTAAATACTAAATTTAAAAAATTTAATTATTAAAACTTTAAATTTAAAAATTTAAATACTAAATTTTAAAAATTTAATTATTAAAACTTTAAATTTTAAAATTTAAAAATTTAAATACTAAATTTTTAAAATTTAATTATTAAAACTTCAAATTTTAAAATTTAAAAATTTAAATACTAAATTTTAAAGTTTAATTATTAAAACTTTAAATTTTAAAATTTAAAAATTTAAAACTAAATTTTAAAAATTTAATTATTAAAAATTTAAATTTTAAAATTTAAAAATATAAATTTTAAATTTTAAAAATTTAAATACTAAATTTTAAAAATTTAATTATTAAAACTTTAAATTTTAAAATTTAAAAATTAAAAACTAAATTTTAAAAATTTATTTATTAAAATTTTAAATTTTAAAATTTAAAAATTTAAATACTAAATTTTAAAAATTTAATTTTTAAAACTTTAAATTTTAAAATTTAAATATTTAATTACTAAATTTTAAAAATTTAATTATTAAGGCTATATATTTTAAAATTTATAAATTTAAATACTAAATTTTAAAAATTTAATTATTAAAACTTTAAATTTTAAAATTTAAAAATTTAAATTTTAAAATTTAAAAATTTAAATACTAAATTTAAAAAATTTAATTATAAAAACTTTAAATTTTAAAATTTAAAAATTTAAAAATTTAAAAATTTAAATACTAAATTTTAAAAATTTAATTATTAAAACATTAACTTTCAAAATTTAAAAATATAAATACCAAATTTTAAAAATTTAATTATTAAAACCTTAAATATTAACATTTAAAAATTTAAATACTAAATTTTAAAAATTTAAATATTAAAACTTTAAATTTTAAAAATTTAAAAATATAAATACTCAATTTTAAAAATTTAATTATTAAAACTTCAAATTTAAAAATTTAAATACTAAATTTTAAAAATTTAATTATTAAAACTTTAAATATTAAAATTTAAAAATTTTAATACTAAATTTTAAAAATTTAAATATTAAAACTTTAAATTTTAAAATTTAAAAATTTAAATACTAAATTTTAAAAATTTAGTTATTAAAACTTTAAATTTTAAAATTTAAAAATTTAAATTTTAAAATTTTAAAATTTAAAAATTTAAATTTTAAAATTTAAAAATTTGAATTTTAATATTTAAAAATTTAAATTTAAAAATTTAAATACTAACTTTTAAAAATTTAATTATTAAAACTTTAAATTTTAAAATTGAAAAATTTAAATACTAAATTTTAAAAATTTAATTATTAAAACTTTAAATTTTAAAATTTAAAAATATAAATACTTACTTTTAAAAATTTAATTATTAAAACTTTAAATTTTAAAATTGAAAAATTTAAATTTTAAAATTTAAAAATTTAAATACTAAATTTAAAAAATTTAATTATAAAAACTTTAAATTTTAAAATTTAAAAATTTAAAAATTTAAATACTAAATTTTAAAAATTTAATTATTAAAACTTTAAATTTTAAAATTTAAATATTTAAATACTAAATTCTAAAAATTTAATTATTAAAACTTTAAAATTAAAACTTTAAAAATTTAAATACTATATTTTAAAAATTTATTTATTAAAATATTAAATTTTAATATTTAAAAATTTAAATATTAAATTTTAAAAGCTTAATTATTAAAACTTTAAATTTTAAAATTTAAATATTTAAATACTAAATTTTAAAAATTTAATTATTAAAGCCATAAATTTTAAAATTTATAAATTTAAATACTAACTTTTAAAAATTTAATTATTAAAACTTCAAATTTAAGAATTTAAATACTAAATTTTAAAAATTTAATTATTAAAACTTTAACTTTCAAAATTTAAAAATATAAATACCAAATTTTAAAAATTTAATTATTAAAACCTTAAATATTAAAATTTAAAAATTTAAATACTAAATTTTAAAAATTTAAATATTAAAACTTTAAATTTTAAAAATTTAAAAATATAAATACTCAATTTTAAAAATTTAATTATTAAAACTTCAAATTTAAAAATTTAAATACTAAATTTTAAAAATTTAATTATTAAAACTTTAAATATTAAAATTTAAAAATTTTAATACTAAATTTTAAAAATTTAAATATTAAAACTTTAAATTTTAAAATTTAAAAATTTAAATACTAAATTTTAAAAATTTAATTATTAAAACTTTAAATTTTAAAATTTAAAAATTTAAATTTTAAAATTTAAAAATTTAAATTTTAATATTTAAAAATTTAAATTTAAAAATTTAAATACTAACTTTTAAAAATTTAATTATTAAAACTTTATATTTTAAAATTGAAAAATTTAAATACTAAATTTTAAAAATTTAATTATTAAAATTTTAAATTTTAAAATTTAAAAATTTAAATTTTAAAATTTTAAAATTTAAAAATTTAAATTTTAAAATTTAAAAATTTAAATTTTAATATTTAAAAATTTAAATACTAAATTTAAAAAATTTAATTATTAAAACTTTAAATTTCAAAATATAAAAATTTAAAAATTTAAATACTAAATTTAAAAAATTTAATTATTAAAACTTTAAATTTAAAAATTTAAATACTAAATTTTAAAAATTTAATTATTAAAACTTTAAATTTTAAAATTTAAAAATTTAAATACTAAATTTTTAAAATTTAATTTCAAAACTTTAAATTTTAAAATTTAAAAATTTAAATACTAAATTTTAATAATTTAAAAATTTAAATACTCAATTTTAAAAATTTAATTATTAAAACTTTAAATTTTAAAATTTAAAAATTTAAATACTAAATTTTAAAAATTTAATTATTAAAACTTTAAATTTTAAAATTTAAAAATTTAAATACTAAATTTTAAAAATTTAATTATTAAAACTTTAAATTATAA
The DNA here is from genome assembly GCF_024364675.1 of Aethina tumida. NCBI lineage: Eukaryota > Metazoa > Arthropoda > Insecta > Coleoptera > Nitidulidae > Aethina > Aethina tumida. Next base: position 20,937,150 of record NC_065435.1, on the reverse strand, counting down.
AATTTTAAATTTCAAATACTAAAGTTTAAAAATTTAATTATTAAAACTTTAAATTTTAAAATTTATAAATTTAAATTTTAAAATTTGTAAATTTAAATACTAAATTTTAAAAATTTAAATATTAAAACTTTAAATTTTAATATTTAAAAATTCAAATACCAAATTTTAAAAATTTAATTATTAAAACTTTAAATTTTAAAATTTAAAAATTTAAATACTAAATTTTAAAAATTTAATTATTAAAACTTTAAATTTTAGAATTTAAAAATTTAAATTTTAAAATTTAAAAATTTAAATACTAAATTTTAAAAATTTAATTATTAAAACTTTAAATTTTAAAATTTAAAAATTTAAATACTAAATTTTAAAAATTTAAATATTAAAACTTTAAATTTAAAATTTAAAAATTTAAATACTAAATTTTAAAAATTTAATTATTAAAACTTTAAATTTTAAAATTTAAATATTTAAATACTAAATTCTAAAAATTTAATTATTAAAGCTTTATATTTTAAAATTTATAAATTTAAATACTAACTTTTAAAAATTTAATTATTAAAGCTTAAAATTTTAAAATTTATAAATTTAAATACTAACTTTTAAAAATTTAATTATTAAAACTTTAAATTTTAAAATTGAAAAATTTAAATACTAAATTTTAAAAATTTAATTATTAAAACTTTAAATTTTAAAATTTAAAAATTTATATACTAAATTTTTAAAATTTAATTTCAAAACTTAAAATTTTAAAATTTAAAAATTTAAATACTAAATTTTAATAATTTAAAAATTTAAATACTCAATTTTAAAAAATTAATTATTAAAACTTTAAATTTTAAAATTTAAAAATTTAAATACTAAATTTTAAAAATTTAATTATTAAAACTTTAAATTTTAAAATTTAAAAATTTAAATACTAAATTTTAAAAATTTAATTATTAAAACTTTAAATTTTAAAATTTAAAAATTTAAATACTAAATTTTAAAAATTTAAATATTAAAACTTTAAATTTAAAATTTAAAAATTTAAATACTAAATTTTAAAAATTTAATTATTAAAACTTTAAATTTTAAAATTTAAATATTTAAATACTAAATTCTAAAAATTTAATTATTAAAGCTTTATATTTTAAAATTTATAAATTTAAATACTAAATTTTAAAAATTTAATTATTAAAACTTTAAAATTAAAACTTTAAAAATTTAAATACTATATTTTAAAAATTTAATTATTAAAGCTTAAAATTTTAAAATTTATAAATTTAAATACTAACTTTTAAAAATTTAATTATTAAAACTTTAAATTTAAAAATTTAAAAATTTAAATACTAAATTTTAAAAATTTAATTATTAAAGCTTTAAATTTTAGAAATTTAAAAATTTAAATATTCAATTTTAAAAATTTAATTATTAAAACTTTAAATTTTAAAATTGAAAAATTTAAATACTAAATTTTAAAAATTTAATTATTAAAATTTTAAATTTTAAATTTTAAAAATTTAAATTTTAAAATTTTAAAATTTAAAAATTTAAATTTTAAAATTTAAAAATTTAAATTTTAATATTTAAAAATTTAAATTTAAAAATTTAAATACTAACTTTTAAAAATTTAATTATTAAAACTTTAAATTTTAAAATTTAAAAATTTAAATTTTAAAATTTAAAAATTTAAATACTAAATTTAAAAAATTTAATTATTAAAACTTTAAATTTCAAAATATAAAAATTTAAAAATTTAAATACTAAATTTAAAAAATTTAATTATTAAAACTTTAAATTTAAAAATTTAAATACTAAATTTTAAAAATTTAATTATTAAAACTTTAAATTTTAAAATTTAAAAATTTAAATACTAAATTTTTAAAATTTAATTTCAAAACTTTAAATTTTAAAATTTAAAAATTTAAATACTAAATTTTAATAATTTAAAAATTTAAATACTCAATTTTAAAAATTTAATTATTAAAACTTTAAATTTTAAAATTTAAAAATTTAAATACTAAATTTTAAAAATTTAATTATTAAAACTTTAAATTTTAAAATTTAAAAATTTATATACTAAATTTTTAAAATTTAATTTCAAAACTTTAAATTTTAAAATTTAAAAATTTAAATACTAAATTTTAATAATTTAAAAATTTAAATACTCAATTTTAAAAATTTAATTATTAAAACTTTAAATTTTAAAATTTAAAAATTTAAATACTAAATTTTAAAAATTTAATTATTAAAACTTTAAATTTTAAAATTTAAAAATTTAAATACTAAATTTTAAAAATTTAATTATTAAAACTTTAAATTATAAAATTTTAAATTTCAAATACTAAAGTTTAAAAATTTAATTATTAAAACTTTAAATTTTAAAATTTAAAAATTTAAATACTAAATTTTAAAAATTTAAATATTAAAACTTTAAATTTAAAATTTAAAAATTTAAATACTAAATTTTAAAAATTTAATTATTAAAACTTTAAATTTTAAAATTTAAATATTTAAATACTAAATTCTAAAAATTTAATTATTAAAGCTTTATATTTTAAAATTTATAAATTTAATTACTAAATTTTAAAAATTTAATTATTAAAACTTTAAATTTTAAAATTTAAAAATTTAAATTTTAAAATTTAAAAATTTAAATACTAAATTTAAAAAATTTAATTATAAAAACTTTAAATTTTAAAATTTAAAAATTTAAAAATTTAAATACTAAATTTTAAAAATTTAATTATTAAAACATTAACTTTCAAAATTTAAAAATATAAATACCAAATTTTAAAAATTTAATTATTAAAACCTTAAATATTAACATTTAAAAATTTAAATACTAAATTTTAAAAATTTAAATATTAAAACTTTAAATTTTAAAAATTTAAAAATTTAAATACTAAATTTTAAAAATTTAATTATTAAAACTTTAAATATTAAAATTTAAAAATTTTAATACTAAATTTTAAAAATTTAAATATTAAAACTTTAAATTTTAAAATTTAAAAATTTAAATACTAAATTTTAAAAATTTAGTTATTAAAACTTTAAATTTTAAAATTTAAAAATTTAAATTTTAAAATTTTAAAATTTAAAAATTTAAATTTTAAAATTTAAAAATTTGAATTTTAATATTTAAAAATTTAAATTTAAAAATTTAAATACTAACTTTTAAAAATTTAATTATTAAAACTTTAAATTTTAAAATTGAAAAATTTAAATACTAAATTTAAAAAATTTAATTATAAAAACTTTAAATTTTAAAATTTAAAAATTTAAAAATTTAAATACTAAATTTTAAAAATTTAATTATTAAAACTTTAAATTTTAAAATTTAAATATTTAAATACTAAATTCTAAAAATTTAATTATTAAAACTTTAAAATTAAAACTTTAAAAATTTAAATACTATATTTTAAAAATTTATTTATTAAAATTTTAAATTTTAATATTTAAAAATTTAAATATTAAATTTTAAAAGCTTAATTATTAAAACTTTAAATTTTAAAATTTAAATATTTAAATACTAAATTTTAAAAATTTAATTATTAAAGCCATAAATTTTAAAATTTATAAATTTAAATACTAACTTTTAAAAATTTAATTATTAAAACTTCAAATTTAAGAATTTAAATACTAAATTTTAAAAATTTAATTATTAAAACTTTAACTTTCAAAATTTAAAAATATAAATACCAAATTTTAAAAATTTAATTATTAAAACCTTAAATATTAAAATTTAAAAATTTAAATACTAAATTTTAAAAATTTAAATATTAAAACTTTAAATTTTAAAAATTTAAAAATATAAATACTCAATTTTAAAAATTTAATTATTAAAACTTCAAATTTAAAAATTTAAATACTAAATTTTAAAAATTTAATTATTAAAACTTTAAATATTAAAATTTAAAAATTTTAATACTAAATTTTAAAAATTTAAATATTAAAACTTTAAATTTTAAAATTTAAAAATTTAAATACTAAATTTTAAAAATTTAATTATTAAAACTTTAAATTTTAAAATTTAAAAATTTAAATTTTAAAATTTAAAAATTTAAATTTTAATATTTAAAAATTTAAATTTAAAAATTTAAATACTAACTTTTAAAAATTTAATTATTAAAACTTTATATTTTAAAATTGAAAAATTTAAATACTAAATTTTAAAAATTTAATTATTAAAATTTTAAATTTTAAAATTTAAATTTTTAAATTTTAAAATTTAAAAATTTAAATTTTAATATTTAAAAATTTAAATTTAAAAATTTAAATACTAACTTTTAAAAATTTAATTATTAAAACTTTAAATTTTAAAATTTAAAAATTTAAATTTTAAAATTTAAAAATTTAAATACTAAATTTAAAAAATTTAATTATTAAAACTTTAAATTTCAAAATATAAAAATTTAAAAATTTAAATACTAAATTTAAAAAATTTAATTATTAAAACTTTAAATTTAAAAATTTAAATACTAAATTTTAAAAATTTAATTATTAAAACTTTAAATTTTAAAATTTAAAAATTTAAATACTAAATTTTTAAAATTTAATTTCAAAACTTTAAATTTTAAAATTTAAAAATTTAAATACTAAATTTTAATAATTTAAAAATTTAAATACTCAATTTTAAAAATTTAATTATTAAAACTTTAAATTTTAAAATTTAAAAATTTAAATACTAAATTTTAAAAATTTAATTATTAAAACTTTAAATTTTAAAATTTAAAAATTTAAATACTAAATTTTAAAAATTTAATTATTAAAACTTTAAATTTTAAAATTTAAAAATATAAATACTTACTTTTAAAAATTTAATTATTAAAACTTTAAATTTTAAAATTTAAAAATTTAAATACTAAATTTTAAAAATTTAATTATTAAAACTTTAAATTTTAGAATTTAAAAATTTAAATTTTAAAATTTAAAAATTTAAATACTAAATTTTAAAAATTTAATTATTAAAACTTTAAATTTTAAAATTTAAAAATTTAAATACTAAATTTTAAAAATTTAAATATTAAAACTTTAAATTTAAAATTTAAAAATTTAAATACTAAATTTTAAAAATTTAATTATTAAAACTTTAAATTTTAAAATTTAAATATTTAAATACTAAATTCTAAAAATTTAATTATTAAAGCTTTATATTTTAAAATTTATAAATTTAAATACTAAATTTTAAAAATTTAATTATTAAAACTTTAAAATTAAAACTTTAAAAATTTAAATACTATATTTTAAAAATTTAATTATTAAAGCTTAAAATTTTAAAATTTATAAATTTAAATACTAACTTTTAAAAATTTAATTATTAAAACTTTAAATTTTAAAATTGAAAAATTTAAATACTAAATTTTAAAAATTTAATTATTAAAACTTTTAATTTTAAAATTTAAAAATTTATATACTAAATTTTTAAAATTTAATTTCAAAACTTTAAATTTTAAAATTTAAAAATTTAAATACTAAATTTTAATAATTTAAAAATTTAAATACTCAATTTTAAAAATTTAATTATTAAAACTTTAAATTTTAAAATTTAAAAATTTAAATACTAAATTTTAAAAATTTAATTATTAAAACTTTAAATTTTAAAATTTAAAAATTTAAATACTAAATTTTAAAAATTTAATTATTAAAACTTTAAATTATAAAATTTTAAATTTCAAATACTAAAGTTTAAAAATTTAATTATTAAAACTTTAAATTTTAAAATTTAAAAATTTAAATACTAAATTTTAAAAATTTAAATATTAAAACTTTAAATTTAAAATTTAAAAATTTAAATACTAAATTTTAAAAATTTAATTATTAAAACTTTAAATTTTAAAATTTAAATATTTAAATACTAAATTCTAAAAATTTAATTATTAAAGCTTTATATTTTAAAATTTATAAATTTAAATACTAAATTTTAAAAATTTAATTATTAAAACTTTAAATTTTAAAATTTAAAAATTTAAATTTTAAAATTTAAAAATTTAAATACTAAATTTAAAAAATTTAATTATAAAAACTTTAAATTTTAAAATTTAAAAATTTAAAAATTTAAATACTAAATTTTAAAAATTTAATTATTAAAACATTAACTTTCAAAATTTAAAAATATAAATACCAAATTTTAAAAATTTAATTATTAAAACCTTAAATATTAACATTTAAAAATTTAAATACTAAATTTTAAAAATTTAAATATTAAAACTTTAAATTTTAAAAATTTAAAAATATAAATACTCAATTTTAAAAATTTAATTATTAAAACTTCAAATTTAAAAATTTAAATACTAAATTTTAAAAATTTAATTATTAAAACTTTAAATATTAAAATTTAAAAATTTTAATACTAAATTTTAAAAATTTTAATATTAAAACTTTAAATTTTAAAATTTAAAAATTTAAATACTAAATTTTAAAAATTTAGTTATTAAAACTTTAAATTTTAAAATTTAAAAATTTAAATTTTAAAATTTTAAAATTTAAAAATTTAAATTTTAAAATTTAAAAATTTGAATTTTAATATTTAAAAATTTAAATTTAAAAATTTAAATACTAACTTTTAAAAATTTAATTATTAAAACTTTAAATTTTAAAATTGAAAAATTTAAATACCAAATTTTAAAAATTTAATTATTAAAACTTTAAATTTTAAAATTTAAAAATATAAATACTTACTTTTAAAAATTTAATTATTAAAACTTTAAATTTTAAAATTGAAAAATTTAAATTTTAAAATTTAAAAATTTAAATACTAAATTTAAAAAATTTAATTATAAAAACTTTAAATTTTAAAATTTAAAAATTTAAAAATTTAAATACTAAATTTTAAAAATTTAATTATTAAAACTTTAAATTTTAAAATTTAAATATTTAAATACTAAATTCTAAAAATTTAATTATTAAAACTTTAAAATTAAAACTTTAAAAATTTAAATACTATATTTTAAAAATTTATTTATTAAAATTTTAAATTTTAATATTTAAAAATTTAAATATTAAATTTTAAAAGCTTAATTATTAAAACTTTAAATTTTAAAATTTAAATATTTAAATACTAAATTTTAAAAATTTAATTATTAAAGCCATAAATTTTAAAATTTATAAATTTAAATACTAACTTTTAAAAATTTAATTATTAAAACTTCAAATTTAAGAATTTAAATACTAAATTTTAAAAATTTAATTATTAAAACTTTAACTTTCAAAATTTAAAAATATAAATACCAAATTTTAAAAATTTAATTATTAAAACCTTAAATATTAAAATTTAAAAATTTAAATACTAAATTTTAAAAATTTAAATATTAAAACTTTAAATTTTAAAAATTTAAAAATATAAATACTCAATTTTAAAAATTTAATTATTAAAACTTCAAATTTAAAAATTTAAATACTAAATTTTAAAAATTTAATTATTAAAACTTTAAATATTAAAATTTAAAAATTTTAATACTAAATTTTAAAAATTTAAATATTAAAACTTTAAATTTTAAAATTTAAAAATTTAAATACTAAATTTTAAAAATTTAATTATTAAAACTTTAAATTTTAAAATTTAAAAATTTAAATTTTAAAATTTAAAAATTTAAATTTTAATATTTAAAAATTTAAATTTAAAAATTTAAATACTAACTTTTAAAAATTTAATTATTAAAACTTTATATTTTAAAATTGAAAAATTTAAATACTAAATTTTAAAAATTTAATTATAAAAATTTTAAATTTTAAAATTTAAAAATTTAAATTTTAAAATTTTAAAATTTAAAAATTTAAATTTTAAAATTTAAAAATTTAAATTTTAATATTTAAAAATTTAAATTTAAAAATTTAAATACTAACTTTTAAAAATTTAATTATTAAAACTTTAAATTTTAAAATTTAAAAATTTAAATTTTAAAATTTAAAAATTTAAATACTAAATTTAAAAAATTTAATTATTAAAACTTTAAATTTCAAAATATAAAAATTTAAAAATTTAAATACTAAATTTAAAAAATTTAATTATTAAAACTTTAAATTTAAAAATTTAAATACTAAATTTTAAAAATTTAATTATTAAAACTTTAAATTTTAAAATTTAAAAATTTAAATACTAAATTTTTAAAATTTAATTTCAAAACTTTAAATTTTAAAATTTAAAAATTTAAATACTAAATTTTAATAATTTAAAAATTTAAATACTCAATTTTAAAAATTTAATTATTAAAACTTTAAATTTTAAAATTTAAAAATTTAAATACTAAATTTTAAAAATTTAATTATTAAAACTTTAAATTTTAAAATTTAAAAATTTAAATACTAAATTTTAAAAATTTAATTATTAAAACTTTAAATTATAAAATTTTAAATTTCAAATACTAAAGTTTAAAAATTTAATTATTAAAACTTTAAATTTTAAAATTTATAAATTTAAATTTTAAAATTTGTAAATTTAAATACTAAATTTTAAAAATTTAAATATTAAAACTTTAAATTTTAAAATTTAAAAATTCAAATACCAAATTTTAAAAATTTAATTATTAAAACTTTAAATTTTAAAATTTAAAAATTTAAATACTAAATTTTAAAAATTTAATTATTAAAACTTTAAATTTTAGAATTTAAAAATTTAAATTTTAAAATTTAAAAATTTAAATACTAAATTTTAAAAATTTAATTATTAAAACTTTAAATTTTAAAATTTAAAAATTTAAATACTAAATTTTAAAAATTTAAATATTAAAACTTTAAATTTAAAATTTAAAAATTTAAATACTAAATTTTAAAAATTTAATTATTAAAACTTTAAATTTTAAAATTTAAATATTTAAATACTAAATTCTAAAAATTTAATTATTAAAGCTTTATATTTTAAAATTTATAAATTTAAATACTAAATTTTAAAAATTTAATTATTAAAACTTTAAAATTAAAACTTTAAAAATTTAAATACTATATTTTAAAAATTTAATTATTAAAGCTTAAAATTTTAAAATTTATAAATTTAAATACTAACTTTTAAAAATTTAATTATTAAAACTTTAAATTTTAAAATTGAAAAATTTAAATATTAAATTTTAAAAATTTAATTATTAAAACTTTAAATTTTAAAATTTAAAAATTTATATACTAAATTTTTAAAATTTAATTTCAAAACTTTAAATTTTAAAATTTAAAAATTTAAATACTAAATTTTAATAATTTAAAAATTTAAATACTCAATTTTAAAAATTTAATTATTAAAACTTTAAATTTTAAAATTTAAAAATTTAAATACTAAATTTTAAAAATTTAATTATTAAAACTTTAAATTTTAAAATTTAAAAATTTAAATACTAAATTTTAAAAATTTAATTATTAAAACTTTAAATTATAAAATTTTAAATTTCAAATACTAAAGTTTAAAAATTTAATTATTAAAACTTTAAATTTTAAAATTTAAAAATTTAAATACTAAATTTTAAAAATTTAAATATTAAAACTTTAAATTTAAAATTTAAAAATTTAAATACTAAATTTTAAAAATTTAATTATTAAAACTTTAAATTTTAAAATTTAAATATTTAAATACTAAATTCTAAAAATTTAATTATTAAAGCTTTATATTTTAAAATTTATAAATTTAAATACTAAATTTTAAAAATTTAATTATTAAAACTTTAAAATTAAAACTTTAAAAATTTAAATACTATATTTTAAAAATTTAATTATTAAAGCTTAAAATTTTAAAATTTATAAATTTAAATACTAACTTTTAAAAATTTAATTATTAAAACTTTAAATTTAAAAATTTAAAAATTTAAATACTAAATTTTAAAAATTTAATTATTAAAGCTTTAAATTTTAAAAATTTAAAAATTTAAATATTCAATTTTAAAAATTTAATTATTAAAACTTTAAATTTAAAAATTTAAATACTAAATTTCAAAAATTTAATTATTAAAACTTTAAATTTTAAAATTTAAAACTTTAAATTTTAATATTTAAAAATTTAAATTTAAAAATTTAAATACTAACTATTAAAAATTTAATTATTAAAACTTTAAATTTAAAAATTTAAATAATAAATTTTAGAAATTTAATTATTAAAACTTTAAATTTTAAAATATAAAAATTTAAATACTAAATTTTAATAATTTAAAAATTTAAATACCAAATTTTAAAAATTTAATTATTAAAACTTTAAATTTTAAAATTTAAAAATTTAAAAATTTAAATACTAAATATTAAAAATTTAATTATTAAAACATTAAATTTAAAAATTTAGATACTAAATTTTAAAAATTTAATTTCAAAACTTTAAATTTTAAAATATAAAAATTTAAATTCTAAATTTTAATAATTTAAAAATTTAAATACTCAATTTTAAAAATTTAATTATTAAAACTTTAAATTATTAAATTTTAAATTTTAAATAATAAATTTTAAAAATTTAATTATTAAAACTTTAAATTTTAAAATTTAAAAATTCAAATACTAAATTTTAAAAATTTAATTATTAAAACTTTAAACTTTAAAATTTAAAAATTTAAATACTAAATTTTAAAAATTTAAATATTAAAACTTTAAATTTAAAATTTAAAAATTTAAATACTAAATTTTAAAAATTTAATTATTAAAACTTTAAATTATAAAATTTTAAATTTTAAATACTAAAGTTTAAAAATTTAATTATTAAAACTTTAAATTTTAAAATTTAAATATTTAAATACTAAATTCTAAAAATTTAATTATTAAAGCTTTAAATTTTAAAATTTATAAATTTAAATACTAAATTCTAAAAATTTAATTATTAAAGCTTTAAATTTTAAAATTTATAAATTTAAATACTAAATTTTAAAAATTTAATTATTAAAACTTTAAAATTGAAACTTTAAAAATTTAAATACTATATTTTAAAAATTTAATTATTAAAACTTTAAATTTTAATATTTATAAATTTAAATACTAACTTTTAAAAATTTAATTATTAAAACTTTCATTTTTAAAATTGAAAAATTTAAATACTAAATTTTAAAAATTTAATTATTAAAACTTTAAATTTTAAAATTTAAAAATTTAAATACTAAATTTTAAAAATTTAATTATTAAAACTTTAAATTATAAAATTTTAAATTTCAAATACTAAAGTTTAAAAATTTAATTATTAAAACTTTAAATTTTAAAATTTATAAATTTAAATTTTAAAATTTGTAAATTTAAATACTAAATTTTAAAAATTTAAATATTAAAACTTTAAATTTTAAAATTTAAAAATTCAAATACCAAATTTTAAAAATTTAATTATTAAAACTTTAAATTTTAAAATTTAAAAATTTAAATACTAAATTTTAAAAATTTAATTATTAAAACTTTAAATTTTAGAATTTAAAAATTTAAATTTTAAAATTTAAAAATTTAAATACTAAATTTTAAAAATTTAATTATTAAAACTTTAAATTTTAAAATTTAAAAATTTAAATACTAAATTTTAAAAATTTAAATATTAAAACTTTAAATTTAAAATTTAAAAATTTAAATACTAAATTTTAAAAATTTAATTATTAAAACTTTAAATTTTAAAATTTAAATATTTAAATACTAAATTCTAAAAATTTAATTATTAAAGCTTTATATTTTAAAATTTATAAATTTAAATACTAAATTTTAAAAATTTAATTATTAAAACTTTAAAATTAAAACTTTAAAAATTTAAATACTATATTTTAAAAATTTAATTATTAAAGCTTAAAATTTTAAAATTTATAAATTTAAATACTAACTTTTAAAAATTTAATTATTAAAACTTTAAATTTTAAAATTGAAAAATTTAAATATTAAATTTTAAAAATTTAATTATTAAAACTTTAAATTTTAAAATTTAAAAATTTATATACTAAATTTTTAAAATTTAATTTCAAAACTTTAAATTTTAAAATTTAAAAATTTAAATACTAAATTTTAATAATTTAAAAATTTAAATACTCAATTTTAAAAATTTAATTATTAAAACTTTAAATTTTAAAATTTAAAAATTTAAATACTAAATTTTAAAAATTTAATTATTAAAACTTTAAATTTTAAAATTTAAAAATTTAAATACTAAATTTTAAAAATTTAATTATTAAAACTTTAAATTATAAAATTTTAAATTTCAAATACTAAAGTTTAAAAATTTAATTATTAAAACTTTAAATTTTAAAATTTAAAAATTTAAATACTAAATTTTAAAAATTTAAATATTAAAACTTTAAATTTAAAATTTAAAAATTTAAATACTAAATTTTAAAAATTTAATTATTAAAACTTTAAATTTTAAAATTTAAATATTTAAATACTAAATTCTAAAAATTTAATTATTAAAGCTTTATATTTTAAAATTTATAAATTTAAATACTAAATTTTAAAAATTTAATTATTAAAACTTTAAAATTAAAACTTTAAAAATTTAAATACTATATTTTAAAAATTTAATTATTAAAGCTTAAAATTTTAAAATTTTAAAAATTTAATTATTAAAACTTTAAATTTTAAAATTTAAAAATTCAAATACTAAATTTTAAAAATTTAATTATTAAAACTTTAAACTTTAAAATTTAAAAATTTAAATACTAAATTTTAAAAATTTAAATATTAAAACTTTAAATTTAAAATTTAAAAATTTAAATACTAAATTTTAAAAATTTAATTATTAAAACTTTAAATTATAAAATTTTAAATTTTAAATACTAAAGTTTAAAAATTTAATTATTAAAACTTTAAATTTTAAAATTTAAATATTTAAATACTAAATTCTAAAAATTTAATTATTAAAGCTTTAAATTTTAAAATTTATAAATTTAAATACTAAATTCTAAAAATTTAATTATTAAAGCTTTAAATTTTAAAATTTATAAATTTAAATACTAAATTTTAAAAATTTAATTATTAAAACTTTAAAATTGAAACTTTAAAAATTTAAATACTATATTTTAAAAATTTAATTATTAAAACTTTAAATTTTAATATTTAAAAATTTATATACTAAATTTTAAAAGTTTAATTATTAAAACTTTAAATTTTAAAATTTAAATATTTAAATACTAAATTTTAAAAATTTAATTATTAAAGCTTAAAATTTTAAAATTAATAAATTTAAATACTAACTTTTAAAAATTTAATTATTAAAACTTTAAATTTTAAAATTGAAAAATTTAAATACTAAATTTTAAAAATTTAATTATTAAAACTTTAAATTTTTAAATTTGAAAATTTAAATACTAAATTTTAAAAATTTAATTATTAAAACTTTAAATTTAAAAATTTAAAAATTTAAATACTATATTTTAAAAATTTAATTATTAAAGCTTTAAATTTTAAAAATTTAAAAATTTAAATATTCAATTTTAAAAATTTAATTATTAAAACTTTAAATTTAAAAATTTAAATACTAAATTTCAAAAATTTAATTATTAAAACTTTAAATTTTAAAATTTAAAACTTTAAATTTTAATATTTAAAAATTTAAATTTAAAAATTTAAATACTAACTTTTAAAAATTTAATTATTAAAACTTTAAATTTAAAAATTTAAATACTAAATTTTAGAAATTTATTTATTAAAACTTTAAATTTTAAAATATAAAAATTTAAATACTAAATTTTAATAATTTAAAAATTTAAATACCAAATTTTAAAAATTTAATTATTAAAACTTTAAATTTTAAAATTTAAAAATTTAAAAATTTAAATACTAAATATTAAAAATTTAATTATTAAAACATTAAATTTAAAAATTTAGATACTAAATTTTAAAAATTTAATTTCAAAACTTTAAATTTTAAAATATAAAAATTTAAATACTAAATTTTAATAATTTAAAAATTTAAATACTCAATTTTAAAAATTTAATTATTAAAACTTTAAATTATTAAATTTTAAATTTTAAATAATAAATTTTAAAAATTTAATTATTAAAACTTTAAATTTTAAAATTTAAAAATTCAAATACTAAATTTTAAAAATTTAATTATTAAAACTTTAAACTTTAAAATTTAAAAATTTAAATACTAAATTTTAAAAATTTAAATATTAAAACTTTAAATTTAAAATTTAAAAATTTAAACACTAAATTTTAAAAATTTAATTATTAAAACTTTAAATTTTAAAATTTAAATATTTAAATACTAAATTCTAAAAATTTAATTATTAAAGCTTTATATTTTAAAATTTATAAATTTAAATACTAAATTTTAAAAATTTAATTATTAAAACTTTAAAATTAAAACTTTAAAAATTTAAATACTATATTTTAAAAATTTAATTATTAAAGCTTAAAATTTTAAAATTTATAAATTTAAATACTAACTTTTAAAAATTTAATTATTAAAACTTTAAATTTTAAAATTGAAAAATTTAAATACTAAATTTTAAAAATTTAATTATTAAAACTTTAAATTTTTAAATTTGAAAATTTAAATACTAAATTTTAAAAATTTAATTATTAAAACTTTAAATTTAAAAATTTAAAAATTTAAATACTAAATATTAAAAATTTAATTATTAAAACATTAAATTTAAAAATTTAGATACTAAATTTTAAAAATTTAATTTCAAAACTTTAAATTTTAAAATTTAAACATTTAAATACTAAATTTTAATAATTTAAAAATTTAAATACTCAATTTTAAAAATTTAATTATTAAAACTTTAAATTATTAAATTTTAAATTTTAAATAATAAATTTTAAAAATTTAATTATTAAAACTTTAAATTTTAAAATTTAAAAATTCAAATACTAAATTTTAAAAATTTAATTATTAAAACTTTAAACTTTAAAATTTAAAAATTTAAATACTAAATTTTAAAAATTTAAATATTAAAACTTTAAATTTAAAATTTAAAAATTTAAATACTAAATTTTAAAAATTTAATTATTAAAACTTTAAATTTTAAAATTTAAATATTTAAATACTAAATTCTAAAAATTTAATTATTAAAGCTTTATATTTTAAAATTTATAAATTTAAATACTAAATTTTAAAAATTTAATTATTAAAACTTTAAAATTAAAACTTTAAAAATTTAAATACTATATTTTAAAAATTTAATTATTAAAGCTTAAAATTTTAAAATTTATAAATTTAAATACTAACTTTTAAAAATTTAATTATTAAAACTTTAAATTTTAAAATTGAAAAATTTAAATACTAAATTTTAAAAATTTAATTATTAAAACTTTATATTTTAAAATTTAAAAATTTAAAAATTTAAATACTAAATATTAAAAATTTAATTATTAAAACATTAAATTTAAATACTAAATTTTAAAAATTTAATTATTAAAACTTTAAATTTTAAAATTTAAAAATTTAAATACTAAATTTTAAAAATTTAATTATTAAAACTTTAAATTATAAAATTTTAAATTTTAAATACTAAAGTTTAAAAATTTAATTATTAAAACTTTAAATTTTAAAATTTAAAAATTTAAATTTTAAAATTTGCAAATTTAAATACTAAATTTTAAAAATTTAAATATTAAAACTTTAAATTTTAAAATTTAAAAATTCAAATACTAAATTTTAAAAATTTAATTATTAAAACTTTAAATTTTAAAATTTAAAAATTTAAATACTAAATTTTAAAAATTTAATTATTAAAACTTTAAATTTTAAAATTTAAATATTTAAATACTAAATTCTAAAAATTTAATTATTAAAGCTTTAAATTTTAAAATTTATAAATTTAAATACTTAATTCTAAAAATTTAATTATTAAAGCTTTAAATTTTAAAATTTATAAATTTAAATACTAAATTTTAAAAATTTAATTATTAAAACTTTAAAATTGAAACTTTAAAAATTTAAATACTATATTTTAAAAATTTAATTATTAAAACTTTAAATTTTAATATTTAAAAATTTATATACTAAATTTTAAAAGTTTAATTATTAAAACTTTAAATTTTAAAATTTAAATATTTAAATACTAAATTTTAAAAATTTAATTATTAAAGCTTAAAATTTTAAAATTAATAAATTTAAATACTAACTTTTAAAAATTTAATTATTAAAACTTTAAATTTTAAAATTGAAAAATTTAAATACTAAATTTTAAAAATTTAATTATTAAAACTTTAAATTTTTAAATTTGAAAATTTAAATACTAAATTTTAAAAATTTAATTATTAAAACTTTAAATTTAAAAATTTAAAAATTTAAATACTAAATTTTAAAAATTTAATTATTAAAGCTTTAAATTTTAAAAATTTAAAAATTTAAATATTCAATTTTAAAAATTTAATTATTAAAACTTTAAATTTAAAAATTTAAATACTAAATTTCAAAAATTTAATTATTAAAACTTTAAATTTTAAAATTTAAAACTTTAAATTTTAATATTTAAAAATTTAAATTTAAAAATTTAAATACTAACTTTTAAAAATTTAATTATTAAAACTTTAAATTTTAAAATTTAAAAATTTAAAAATTTAAATACTAAATATTAAAAATTTAATTATTAAAACATTAAATTTAAAAATTTAGATACTAAATTTTAAAAATTTAATTTCAAAACTTTAAATTTTAAAATTTAAAAATTTAAATACTAAATTTTAATAATTTAAAAATTTAAATACTAAATTTTAGAAATTTAATTATTAAAACTTTAAATTTTAAAATATAAAAATTTAAATACTAAATTTTAATAATTTAAAAATTTAAATACCAAATTTTAAAAATTTAATTATTAAAACTTTAAATTTTAAAATTTAAAAATTTAAAAATTTAAATACTAAATATTAAAAATTTAATTATTAAAACATTAAATTTAAAAATTTAGATACTAAATTTTAAAAATTTAATTTCAAAACTTTAAATTTTAAAATTTAAAAATTTAAATACTAAATTTTAATAATTTAAAAATTTAAATACTCAATTTTAAAAATTTAATTATTAAAACTTTAAAATATAAAATTTTAAATTTTAAATAATAAATTTTAAAAATTTAATTATTAAAACTTTAAATTTTAAAATTTAAAAATTTAAATTTTAAAATTTGTAAATTTAAATACCAAATTTTAAAAATTTAAATATTAAAACTTTAAATTTTAAAATTTAAAAATTCAAATACTAAATTTTAAAAATTTATTTATTAAAACTTTAAACTTTAAAATTTAAAAATTTAAATACTAAATTTTAAAAATTTAATTATTAAAACTTTAAATTTTAGAATTTAAAAATTTAAATTTTAAAATTAAAAATTTAAATACTAAATTTTAAAAATTTAAAACTTTAAATTTTAAAATTTATTAAATATTTAAATACTAAATTCTAAAAATTTAATTATTAAAGCTTTAAATTTTAAAATTTATAAATTTAAATACTAAATTTTAAAAATTTAATTATTAAAACTTTAAAATTAAAACTTAAAAAATTTAAATACTATATTTTAAAAATTTATTTATTAAAATTTTAAATTTTAAAATTTAAATATTTAAATGCTAAATTTTAAAATTTTAATTATTAAAACTTTAAATTTTAATATTTAAAAATTTATATACTAAATTTTAAAAGTTTAATTATTAAAACTTTAAATTTTAAAATTTAAATATTTAAATACTAAATTTTAAAAATTTAATTATTAAAGCTTAAAATTTTAAAATTAATAAATTTAAATACTAACTTTTAAAAATTTAATTATTAAAACTTTAAATTTTAAAATTGAAAAATTTAAATACTAAATTTTAAAAATTTAATTATTAAAACTTTAAATTTTTAAATTTGAAAATTTAAATACTAAATTTTAAAAATTTAATTATTAAAACTTTAAATTTAAAAATTTAAAAATTTAAATACTAAATTTTAAAAATTTAATTATTAAAGCTTTAAATTTTAAAAATTTAAAAATTTAAATATTCAATTTTAAAAATTTAATTATTAAAACTTTAAATTTAAAAATTTAAATACTAAATTTCAAAAATTTAATTATTAAAACTTTAAATTTTAAAATTTAAAACTTTAAATTTTAATATTTAAAAATTTAAATTTAAAAATTTAAATACTAACTTTTAAAAATTTAATTATTAAAACTTTAAATTTAAAAATTTAAATACTAAATTTTAGAAATTTAATTATTAAAACTTTAAACTTTAAAATTTAAAAATTTAAATACTAAATTTTAAAAATTTAATTATTAAAACTTTAAATTTTAGAATTTAAAAATTTAAATTTTAAAATTAAAAATTTAAATACTAAATTTTAAAAATTTAATTACTAAACCTTTAAATTTTAAAAGTTAAAAATTTAAATACTAAATTTTAAAATTTAAAACTTTAAATTTTAAAATTTATTAAATATTTAAATACTAAATTCTAAAAATTTAATTATTAAAGCTTTAAATTTTAAAATTTATAAATTTAAATACTAAATTTTAAAAATTTAATTATTAAAACTTTAAAATTAAAACTTAAAAAATTTAAATACTATATTTTAAAAATTTATTTATTAAAATTTTAAATTTTAAAATTTAAATATTTAAATACTAAATTTTAAAAATTTAATTATTAAAACTTTAAATTTTAAAATTTAAATATTTAAATATTAAATTTTAAAAATTTAATTATTAAAGCTTAAAATTTTAAAATTTATAAATTTAAATATTAATTTTTAAAAATTTAATTATTAAAACTTCAAATTTTAAAATTTAAAAATTTAAATACTAAATTTTAAAGTTTAATTATTAAAACTTTAAATTTTAAAATTTAAAAATTTAAAACTAAATTTTAAAAATTTAATTATTAAAAATTTAAATTTTAAAATTTAAAAATTTAAATTTTAAAATTTAAAAATTTAAATACTAAATTTTAAAAATTTAATTATTAAAACTTTAAATTTTAAAATTTAAAAATTAAAAACTAAATTTTAAAAATTTATTTATTAAAATTTTAAATTTTAAAATTTAAAAATTTAAATACTAAATTTTAAAAATTTAATTTTTAAAATTTTAAATTTTAAAATTTAAATATTTAATTACTAAATTTTAAAAATTTAATTATTAAGGCTATACATTTTAAAATTTATAAATTTAAATACTAAATTTTAAAAATTTAATTATTAAAACTTTAAATTTTAAAATTTAAAAATTTAAATTTTAAAATTTAAAAATTTAAATACTAAATTTAAAAAATTTAATTATAAAAACTTTAAATTTTAAAATTTAAAAATTTAAAAATTTAAATACTAAATTTTAAAAATTTAATTATTAAAACTTTAATTTTCAAAATTTAAAAATATAAATACCAAATTTTAAAAATTTAATTATTAAAACCTTAAATATTAAAATTTAAAAATTTAAATACTAAATTTTAAAAATTTAAATATTAAAACTTTAAATTTTAAAAATTTAAAAATATAAATACTCAATTTTAAAAATTTAATTATTAAAACTTCAAATTTAAAAATTTAAATACTAAATTTTAAAAATTTAATTATTAAAACTTTAAATATTAAAATTTAAAAATTTTGATACTAAATTTTAAAAATTTAAATATTAAAACTTTAAATTTTAAAATTTAAAAATTTAAATACTAAATTTTAAAAATTTAATTATTAAAACTTTAAATTTTAAAATTTAAAATTATAAATTTTAAAATTTTAAAATTTAAAAATTTAAATTTTAAAATTTAAAAATTTAAATTTTAATATTTAAAAATTTAAATTTAAAAATTTAAATACTAACTTTTAAAAATTTAATTATTAAAACTTTAAATTTTAAAATTGAAAAATTTAAATACTAAATTTTAAAAATTTAATTATTAAAACTTTAAATTTTAAAATTTAAAAATATAAATACTTTTAAAAATTTAATTATTAAAACTTTAAATTTTAAAATTGAAAAATTTAAATTTTAAAATTTAAAAATTTAAATACTAAATTTAAAAAATTTAATTATAAAAACTTTAAATTTTAAAATTTAAAAATTTAAAAATTTAAATACTAAATTTTAAAAATTTAATTATTAAAACTTTAAAATTAAAACTTTAAAAATTTAAATACTATTTTTAAAAATTTATTTATTAAAATTTTAAATTTTAATATTTAAAAATTTAAATATTAAATTTTAAAAGCTTAATTATTAAAACTTTAAATTTTAAAATTTAAATATTTAAATACTAAATTTTAAAAATTTAATTATTAAAGCCATAAATTTTAAAATTTATAAATTTAAATACTAACTTTTAAAAATTTAATTATTAAAACTTCAAATTTAAGAATTTAAATACTAAATTTTAAAAATTTAATTATTAAAACTTTAACTTTCAAAATTTAAAAATATAAATACCAAATTTTAAAAATTTAATTATTAAAACCTTAAATATTAAAATTTAAAAATTTAAATACCAAATTTTAAAAATTTAAATATTAAAACTTTAAATTTTAAAAATTTAAAAATATAAATACTCAATTTTAAAAATTTAATTATTAAAACTTCAAATTTAAAAATTTAAATACTAAATTTTAAAAATTTAATTATTAAAACTTTAAATATTAAAATTTAAAAATTTTAATACTAAATTTTAAAAATTTAAATATTAAAACTTTAAATTTTAAAATTTAAAAATTTAAATACTAAATTTTAAAAATTTAATTATTAAAACTTTAAATTTTAAAATTTAAAAATTTAAATTTTAAAATTTTAAAATTTAAAAATTTAAATTTTAAAATTTAAAAATTTAAATTTTAATATTTAAATATTTAAATTTAAAAATTTAAATACTAACTTTTAAAAATTTAATTATTAAAACTTTAAATTTTAAAATTGAAAAATTTAAATACTAAATTTTAAAAATTTAATTATTAAAATTTTAAATTTTAAAATTTAAAAATTTAAATTTTAAAATTTTAAAATTTAAAAATTTAAATTTTAAAATTTAAAAATTTAAATACTAACTTTTAAAAATTTAATTATTAAAACTTTAAATTTTAAAATTTAAAAATTTAAATTTTAAAATTTAAAAATTTAAATACTAAATTTAAAAAATTTAATTATTAAAACTTTAAATTTCAAAATATAAAAATTTAAAAATTTAAATACTAAATTTAAAAAATTTAATTATTAAAACTTTAAATTTAAAAATTTAAATACTAAATTTTAAAAATTTAATTATTAAAACTTTAAATTTTAAAATTTAAAAATTTAAATACTAAATTTTTAAAATTTAATTTCAAAACTTTAAATTTTAAAATTTAAAAATTTAAATACTAAATTTTAATAATTTAAAAATTTAAATACTCAATTTTAAAAATTTAATTATTAAAACATTAAATTTTAAAATTTAAATACTAAATTTTAAAAATTTAAAAATTTAAATACTAAATTTAAAAAATTTAATTATTAAAACTTTAAATTTTAAAATTTAAAAATTTAAATACTAAATTTTAATAATTTAAAAATTTAAATACTAAATTTAAAAAATTTAATTATTAAAACTTTAAATTTAAAAATTTAAATACTAAATTTTAAAAATTTAATTATTAAAACTTTAAATTTTAAAATTTAAAAATTTAAATACTAAATTTTAAAAATTTAATTATTAAAACTTTAAATTATAAAATTTTAAATTTCAAATACTAAAGTTTAAAAATTTAATTATTAAAACTTTAAATTTTAAAAATTTATAAATTTAAATTTTAAAATTTGTAAATTTAAATACTAAATTTTAAAAATTTAAATATTAAAACTTTAAATTTTAAAATTTAAAAATTCAAATACCAAATTTTAAAAATTTAATTATTAAAACTTTAAATTTTAAAATTTAAAAATTTAAATACTAAATTTTAAAAATTTAATTATTAAAACTTTAAATTTTAGAATTTAAAAATTTAAATTTTAAAATTTAAAAATTTAAATACTAAATTTTAAAAATTTAATTATTAAAACTTTAAATTTTAAAATTTAAAAATTTAAATACTAAATTTTAAAAATTTAAATATTAAAACTTTAAATTTAAAATTTAAAAATTTAAATACTAAATTTTAAAAATTTAATTATTAAAACTTTAAATTTTAAAATTTAAATATTTAAATACTAAATTCTAAAAATTTAATTATTAAAGCTTTATATTTTAAAATTTATAAATTTAAATACTAAATTTTAAAAATTTAATTATTAAAACTTTAAAATTAAAACTTTAAAAATTTAAATACTATATTTTAAAAATTTAATTATTAAAGCTTAAAATTTTAAAATTTATAAATTTAAATACTAACTTTTAAAAATTTAATTATTAAAACTTTAAATTTTAAAATTGAAAAATTTAAATACTAAATTTTAAAAATTTAATTATTAAAACTTTAAATTTTAAAATTTAAAAATTTAAATACTAAATTTTTAAAATTTAATTTCAAAACTTTAAATTTTAAAATTTAAAAATTTAAATACTAAATTTTAATAATTTAAAAATTTAAATACTCAATTTTAAAAATTTAATTATTAAAACTTTAAATTTTAAAATTTATAAATTTAAATTTTAAAATTTGTAAATTTAAATACTAAATTTTAAAAATTTAAATATTAAAACTTTAAATTTTAAAATTTAAAAATTCAAATACCAAATTTTAAAAATTTAATTATTAAAACTTTAAATTTTAAAATTTAAAAATTTAAATACTAAATTTTAAAAATTTAATTATTAAAACTTTAAATTTTAGAATTTAAAAATTTAAATTTTAAAATTTAAAAATTTAAATACTAAATTTTAAAAATTTAATTATTAAAACTTTAAATTTTAAAATTTAAAAATTTAAATACTAAATTTTAAAAATTTAAATATTAAAACTTTAAATTTAAAATTTAAAAATTTAAATACAAAATTTTAATAATTTAAAAATTTAAATACTCAATTTTAAAAATTTAATTATTAAAACTTTAAATTTTAAAATTTAAATATTTAAATACTAAATTCTAAAAATTTAATTATTAAAGCTTTATATTTTAAAATTTATAAATTTAAATACTAAATTTTAAAAATTTAATTATTAAAACTTTAAAATTAAAACTTTAAAAATTTAAATACTATATTTTAAAAATTTAATTATTAAAGCTTAAAATTTTAAAATTTATAAATTTAAATACTAACTTTTAAAAATTTAATTATTAAAACTTTAAATTTTAAAATTGAAAAATTTTAATACTAAATTTTAAAAATTTAATTATTAAAACTTTAAATTTTAAAATTTAAAAATTTAAATACTAAATTTTTAAAATTTAATTTCAAAACTTTAAATTTTAAAATTTAAAAATTTAAATACTAAATTTTAATAATTTAATTATTAAAACTTTAAATTTTAAAATTTATAAATTTAAATTTTAAAATTTGTAAATTTAAATACTAAATTTTAAAAATTTAAATATTAAAACTTTAAATTTTAAAATTTAAAAATTCAAATACCAAATTTTAAAAATTTAATTATTAAAACTTTAAATTTTAAAATTTAAAAATTTAAATACTAAATTTTAAAAATTTAATTATTAAAACTTTAAATTTTAGAATTTAAAAATTTAAATTTTAAAATTTAAAAATTTAAATACTAAATTTTAAAAATTTAATTATTAAAACTTTAAATTTTAAAATTTAAAAATTTAAATACTAAATTTTAAAAATTTAATTATTAAAACTTTAAATTTTAGAATTTAAAAATTTAAATTTTAAAATTTAAAAATTTAAATACTAAATTTTAAAAATTTAATTATTAAAACTTTAAATTTTAAAATTTAAAAATTTAAATACTAAATTTTAAAAATTTAAATATTAAAACTTTAAATTTTAAAATTTAAAAATTCAAATACCAAATTTTAAAAATTTAATTATTAAAACATTAAATTTTAAAATTTAAAAATTTAAATACTAAATTTTAAAAATTTAATTATTAAAACTTTAAATTTTAAAATTTAAAAATTTAAATACTAAATTTTAAAAATTTAATTATTAAAACTTTAAATTATAAAATTTTAAATTTCAAATACTAAAGTTTAAAAATTTAATTATTAAAACTTTAAATTTTAAAATTTATAAATTTAAATTTTAAAATTTGTAAATTTAAATACTAAATTTTAAAAATTTAAATATTAAAACTTTAAATTTTAAAATTTAAAAATTCAAATACCAAATTTTAAAAATTTAATTATTAAAACTTTAAATTTTAAAATTTAAAAATTTAAATACTAAATTTTAAAAATTTAATTATTAAAACTTTAAATTTTAGAATTTAAAAATTTAAATTTTAAAATTTAAAAATTTAAATACTAAATTTTAAAAATTTAATTATTAAAACTTTAAATTTTAAAATTTAAAAATTTAAATACTAAATTTTAAAAATTTAAATATTAAAACTTTAAATTTTAGAATTTAAAAATTTAAATTTTAAAATTTAAAAATTTAAATACTAAATTTTAAAAATTTAATTATTAAAACTTTAAATTTTAAAATTTAAAAATTTAAACACTAAATTTTAAAAATTTAAATATTAAAACTTTAAATTTTAAAATTTAAAAATTCAAATACCAAATTTTAAAAATTTAATTATTAAAACATTAAATTTTAAAATTTAAAAATTTAAATACTAAATTTTAAAAATTTAATTATTAAAACTTTAAATTTTAAAATTTAAAAATTTAAATACTAAATTTTAAAAATTTAATTATTAAAACTTTAAATTATAAAATTTTAAATTTCAAATACTAAAGTTTAAAAATTTAATTATTAAAACTTTAAATTTTAAAATTTATAAATTTAAATTTTAAAATTTGTAAATTTAAATACTAAATTTTAAAAATTTAAATATTAAAACTTTAAATTTTAAAATTTAAAAATTCAAATACCAAATTTTAAAAATTTAATTATTAAAACTTTAAATTTTAAAATTTAAAAATTTAAATACTAAATTTTAAAAATTTAATTATTAAAACTTTAAATTTTAGAATTTAAAAATTTAAATTTTAAAATTTAAAAATTTAAATACTAAATTTTAAAAATTTAATTATTAAAACTTTAAATTTTAAAATTTAAAAATTTAAATACTAAATTTTAAAAATTTAAATATTAAAACTTTAAATTTAAAATTTAAAAATTTAAATACTAAATTTTAAAAATTTAATTATTAAAACTTTAAATTTTAAAATTTAAATATTTAAATACTAAATTCTAAAAATTTAATTATTAAAGCTTTATATTTTAAAATTTATAAATTTAAATACTAAATTTTAAAAATTTAATTATTAAAACTTTAAAATTAAAACTTTAAAAATTTAAATACTATATTTTAAAAATTTAATTATTAAAGCTTAAAATTTTAAAATTTATAAATTTAAATACTAACTTTTAAAAATTTAATTATTAAAACTTTTAATTTTAAAATTGAAAAATTTAAATACTAAATTTTAAAAATTTAATTATTAAAACTTTAAATTTTAAAATTTAAAAATTTATATACTAAATTTTTAAAATTTAATTTCAAAACTTTAAATTTTAAAATTTAAAAATTTAAATACTAATTTTTAATAATTTAAAAATTTAAATACTCAATTTTAAAAATTTAATTATTAAAACTTTAAATTTTAAAATTTAAAAATTTAAATACTAAATTTTAAAAATTTAATTATTAAAACTTTAAATTTTAAAATTTAAAAATTTAAATACTAAATTTTAAAAATTTAATTATTAAAACTTTAAATTATAAAATTTTAAATTTCAAATACTAAAGTTTAAAAATTTAATTATTAAAACTTTAAATTTTAAAATTTATAAATTTAAATTTTAAAATTTGTAAATTTAAATACTAAATTTTAAAAATTTAAATATTAAAACTTTAAATTTTAAAATTTAAAAATTCAAATACCAAATTTTAAAAATTTAATTATTAAAACTTTAAATTTTAAAATTTAAAAATTTAAATACTAAATTTTAAAAATTTAATTATTAAAACTTTAAATTTTAGAATTTTAAAATTTAAATTTTAAAATTTAAAAATTTAAATACTAAATTTTAAAAATTTAATTATTAAAACTTTAAATTTTAAAATTTAAAAATTTAAATACTAAATTTTAAAAATTTAAATATTAAAACTTTAAATTTAAAATTTAAAAATTTAAATACTAAATTTTAAAAATTTAATTATTAAAACTTTAAATTTTAAAATTTAAATATTTAAATACTAAATTCTAAAAATTTAATTATTAAAGCTTTATATTTTAAAATTTATAAATTTAAATACTAAATTTTAAAAATTTAATTATTAAAACTTTAAAATTAAAACTTTAAAAATTTAATTACTATATTTTAAAAATTTAATTATTAAAGCTTAAAATTTTAAAATTTATAAATTTAAATACTAACTTTTAAAAATTTAATTATTAAAACTTTAAATTTTAAAATTGAAAAATTTAAATACTAAATTTTAAAAATTTAATTATTAAAACTTTATATTTTAAAATTTAAAAATTTAAAAATTTAAATACTAAATATTAAAAATTTAATTATTAAAACATTAAATTTAAATACTAAATTTTAAAAATTTAATTATTAAAACTTTAAATTTTAAAATTTAAAAATTTAAATACTAAATTTTAAAAATTTAATTATTAAAACTTTAAATTATAAATTTTTAAATTTTAAATACTAAAGTTTAAAAATTTAATTATTAAAACTTTAAATTTTAAAATTTAAAAATTTAAATTTTAAAATTTGCAAATTTAAATACTAAATTTTAAAAATTTAAATATTAAAACTTTAAATTTTAAAATTTAAAAATTCAAATACTAAATTTTAAAAATTTAATTATTAAAACTTTAAATTTTAAAATTTAAAAATTTAAATACTAAATTTTAAAAATTTAATTATTAAAACTTTAAATTTTAAAATTTAAATATTTAAATACTAAATTCTAAAAATTTAATTATTAAAGCTTTAAATTTTAAAATTTATAAATTTAAATACTAAATTCTAAAAATTTAATTATTAAAGCTTTAAATTTTAAAATTTATAAATTTAAATACTAAATTTTAAAAATTTAATTATTAAAACTTTAAAATTGAAACTTTAAAAATTTAAATACTATATTTTAAAAATTTAATTATTAAAACTTTAAATTTTAATATTTAAAAATTTATATACTAAATTTTAAAAGTTTAATTATTAAAACTTTAAATTTTAAAATTTAAATATTTAAATACTAAATTTTAAAAATTTAATTATTAAAGCTTAACATTTTAAAATTAATAAATTTAAATACTAACTTTTAAAAATTTAATTATTAAAACTTTAAATTTTAAAATTGAAAAATTTAAATACTAAATTTTAAAAATTTAATTATTAAAACTTTAAATTTTTAAATTTGAAAATTTAAATACTAAATTTTAAAAATTTAATTATTAAAACTTTAAATTTAAAAATTTAAAAATTTAAATACTAAATTTTAAAAATTTAATTATTAAAGCTTTAAATTTTAAAAATTTAAAAATTTAAATATTCAATTTTAAAAATTTAATTATTAAAACTTTAAATTTAAAAATTTAAATACTAAATTTCAAAAATTTAATTATTAAAACTTTAAATTTTAAAATTTAAAACTTTAAATTTTAATATTTAAAAATTTAAATTTAAAAATTTAAATACTAACTTTTAAAAATTTAATTATTAAAACTTTAAATTTAAAAATTTAAATACTAAATTTTAGAAATTTAATTATTAAAACATTAAATTTTAAAATATAAAAATTTAAATACTAAATTTTAATAATTTAAAAATTTAAATACCAAATTTTAAAAATTTAATTATTAAAACTTTAAATTTTAAAATTTAAAAATTTAAAAATTTAAATACTGAATATTAAAAATTTAATTATTAAAACATTAAATTTAAAAATTTAGATACTAAATTTTAAAAATTTAATTTCAAAACTTTAAATTTTAAAATTTAAAAATTTAAATACTAAATTTTAATAATTTAAAAATTTAAATACTCAATTTTAAAAATTTAATTATTAAAACTTTAAATTATTAAATTTTAAATTTTAAATAATAAATTTTAAAAATTTAATTATTAAAACTTTAAATTTTAAAATTTAAAAATTTAAATTTTAAAATTTGTAAATTTAAATACCAAATTTTAAAAATTTAAATATTAAAACTTTAAATTTTAAAATTTAAAAATTCAAATACTAAATTTTAAAAATTTAATTATTAAAACTTTAAACTTTAAAATTTAAAAATTTAAATACTAAATTTTAAAAATTTAATTATTAAAACTTTAAATTTTAGAATTTAAAAATTTAAATTTTAAAATTAAAAATTTAAATACTAAATTTTAAAAATTTAATTACTAAACCTTTAAATTTTAAAAGTTAAAAATTTAAATACTAAATTTTAAAATTTAAAACTTTAAATTTTAAAATTTATTAAATATTTAAATACTAAATTCTAAAAATTTAATTATTAAAGCTTTAAATTTTAAAATTTATAAATTTAAATACTAAATTTTAAAAATTTAATTATTAAAACTTTAAAATTAAAACTTAAAAAATTTAAATACTATATTTTAAAAATTTATTTATTAAAATTTTAAATTTTAAAATTTAAATATTTAAATACTAAATTTTAAAAATTTAATTATTAAAACTTTAAATTTTAAAATTTAAATATTAAAATAATAAATTTTAAAAATTTAATTATTAAAGCTTAAAATTTTAAAATTTATAAATTTAAATATTAATTTTTAAAAATTTAATTATTAAAACTTCAAATTTTAAAATTTAAAAATTTAAATACCAAATTTTAAAGTTTAATTATTAAAACTTTAAATTTTAAAATTTAAAAATTTAAATTTTAAAATTTAAAAATTTAAAAAATTTAATTATAAAAACTTTAAATTTTAAAATTTAAAAATTTTAAAATTTAAAAATTTAAAAATTTAAATACTAAATTTTAAAAATTTAATTATTAAAACTTTAACTTTCAAAATTTAAAAATATAAATACCAAATTTTAAAAATTTAATTATTAAAACCTTAAATATTAAAATTTTAAAATTTAAATACTAAATTTTAAAAATTTAAATATTAAAACTTTAAATTTTAAAAATTTAAAAATATAAATACTCAATTTTAAAAATTTAATTATTAAAACTTCAAATTTAAAAATTTAAATACTAAATTTTAAAAATTTAATTATTAAAACTTTAAATATTAAAATTTAAAAATTTTAATACTAAATTTTAAAAATTTAAATATTAAAAGTTTAAATTTTAAAATTTAAAAATTTAAATACTAAATTTTAAAAATTTAATTATTAAAACTTTAAATTTTAAAATTTAAAAATTTAAATTTTAAAATTTTAAAATTTAAAAATTTAAATTTTAAAATTTAAAAATTTAAATTTTAATATTTAAAAATTTAAATTTAAAAATTTAAATAGTAACTTTTAAAAATTTAATTATTAAAACTTTAAATTTTAAAATTGAAAAATTTAAATACTAAATTTTAAAAATTTAATTATTAAAACTTTAAATTTTAAAATTTAAAAATATAAATACTTACTTTTAAAAATTTAATTATTAAAACTTTAAATTTTAAAATTGAAAAATTTAAATTTTAAAATTTAAAAATTTAAATACTAAATTTAAAAAATTTAATTATAAAAACTTTAAATTTTAAAATTTAAAAATTTAAAAATTTAAATACTAAATTTTAAAAATTTAATTATTAAAACTTTAAATTTTAAAATTTAAATATTTAAATACTAAATTCTAAAAATTTAATTATTAAAACTTTAAAATTAAAACTTTAAAAATTTAAATACTATATTTTAAAAATTTATTTATTAAAATTTTAAATTTTAACATTTAAAAATTTAAATATTAAATTTTAAAAGCTTAATTATTAAAACTTTAAATATTAAAATTTAAATATTTAAATACTAAATTTTAAAAATTTAATTATTAAAGCCATAAATTTTAAAATTTATAAATTTAAATACTAACTTTTAAAAATTTAAATATTAAAACTTCAAATTTAAGAATTTAAATACTAAATTTTTAAAATTTAATTATTAAAACTTTAACTTTCAAAATTTAAAAATATAAATACCAAATTTTAAAAATTTAATTATTAAAACCTTAAATATTTAAATTTAAAAATTTAAATACTAAATTTTAAAAATTTAAATATTAAAACTTTAAATTTTAAAAATTTAAAAATATAAATACTCAATTTTAAAAATTTAATTATTAAAACTTCAAATTTAAAAATTTAAATACTAAATTTTAAAAATTTAATTATTAAAACTTTAAATATTAAAATTTAAAAATTTTAATACTAAATTTTAAAAATTTAAATATTAAAACTTTAAATTTTAAAATTTAAAAATTTAAATACTAAATTTTAAAAATTTAATTATTAAAACTTTAAATTTTAAAATTTAAAAATTTAAATTTTAAAATTTTAAAATTTAAAAATTTAAATTTTAAAATTTAAAAATTTAAATTTTAATATTTAAAAATTTAAATTTAAAAATTTAAATACTAACTTTTAAAAATTTAATTATTAAAACTTTAAATTTTAAAATTTAAAAATTTAAATTTTAAAATTTAAAAATTTAAATACTAAATTTAAAAAATTTAATTATTAAAACTTTAAATTTCAAAATATAAAAATTTAAAAATTTAAATACTAAATTTAAAAAATTTAATTATTAAAACTTTAAATTTAAAAATTTAAATACTAAATTTTAAAAATTTAATTATTAAAACTTTAAATTTTAAAATTTAAAAATTTAAATACTAAATTTTTAAAATTTAATTTCAAAACTTTAAATTTTAAAATTTAAAAATTTAAATACTAAATTTTAATAATTTAAAAATTTAAATACTCAATTTTAAAAATTTAATTATTAAAACTTTAAATTTTAAAATTTAAAAATTTAAATACTAAATTTTAAAAATTTAATTATTAAAACTTTAAATTTTAAAATTTAAAAATTTAAATACTAAATTTTAAAAATTTAATTATTAAAACTTTAAATTATAAAATTTTAAATTTCAAATACTAAAGTTTAAAAATTTAATTATTAAAACTTTAAATTTTAAAATTTATAAATTTAAATTTTAAAATTTGTAAATTTAAATACTAAATTTTAAAAATTTAAATATTAAAACTTTAAATTTTAAAATTTAAAAATTCAAATACCAAATTTTAAAAATTTAATTATTAAAACTTTAAATTTTAAAATTTAAAAATTTAAATACTAAATTTTAAAAATTTAATTATTAAAACTTTAAATTTTAGAATTTAAAAATTTAAATTTTAAAATTTAAAAATTTAAATACTAAATTTTAAAAATTTAATTATTAAAACTTTAAATTTTAAAATTTAAAAATTTAAATACTAAATTTTAAAAATTTAATTATTAAAACTTTAAATTATAAAATTTTAAATTTCAAATACTAAAGTTTAAAAATTTAATTATTAAAACTTTAAATTTTAAAATTTATAAATTTAAATTTTAAAATTTGTAAATTTAAATACTAAATTTTAAAAATTTAAATATTAAAACTTTAAATTTTAAAATTTAAAAATTCAAATACCAAATTTTAAAAATTTGATTATTAAAACTTTAAATTTTAAAATTTAAAAATTTAAATACTAAATTTTAAAAATTTAATTATTGAAACTTTAAATTTTAGAATTTAAAAATTTAAATTTTAAAATTTAAAAATTTAAATACTAAATTTTAAAAATTTAATTATTAAAACTTTAAATTTTAAAATTTAAAAATTTAAATACTAAATTTTAAAAATTTAAATATTAAAACTTTAAATTTAAAATTTAAAAATTTAAATACTAAATTTTAAAAATTTAATTATTAAAACTTTAACTTTCAAAATTTAAAAATATAAATACCAAATTTTAAAAATTTAATTATTAAAACCTTAAATATTAAAATTTAAAAATTTAAATACTAAATTTTAAAAATTTAAATATTAAAACTTTAAATTTTAAAAATTTAAAAATATAAATACTCAATTTTAAAAATTTAATTATTAAAACTTCAAATTTAAAAATTTAAATACTAAATTTTAAAAATTTAATTATTAAAACTTTAAATATTAAAATTTAAAAATTTTAATACTAAATTTTAAAAATTTAAATATTAAAAGTTTAAATTTTAAAATTTAAAAATTTAAATACTAAATTTTAAAAATTTAATTATTAAAACTTTAAATTTTAAAATTTAAAAATTTAAATTTTAAAATTTTAAAATTTAAAAATTTAAATTTTAAAATTTAAAAATTTAAATTTTAATATTTAAAAATTTAAATTTAAAAATTTAAATAGTAACTTTTAAAAATTTAATTATTAAAACTTTAAATTTTAAAATTGAAAAATTTAAATACTAAATTTTAAAAATTTAATTATTAAAACTTTAAATTTTAAAATTTAAAAATATAAATACTTACTTTTAAAAATTTAATTATTAAAACTTTAAATTTTAAAATTGAAAAATTTAAATTTTAAAATTTAAAAATTTAAATACTAAATTTAAAAAATTTAATTATAAAAACTTTAAATTTTAAAATTTAAAAATTTAAAAATTTAAATACTAAATTTTAAAAATTTAATTATTAAAACTTTAAATTTTAAAATTTAAATATTTAAATACTAAATTCTAAAAATTTAATTATTAAAACTTTAAAATTAAAACTTTAAAAATTTAAATACTATATTTTAAAAATTTATTTATTAAAATTTTAAATTTTAACATTTAAAAATTTAAATATTAAATTTTAAAAGCTTAATTATTAAAACTTTAAATTTTAAAATTTAAATATTTAAATACTAAATTTTAAAAATTTAATTATTAAAGCCATAAATTTTAAAATTTATAAATTTAAATACTAACTTTTAAAAATTTAAATATTAAAACTTCAAATTTAAGAATTTAAATACTAAATTTTTAAAATTTAATTATTAAAACTTTAACTTTCAAAATTTAAAAATATAAATACCAAATTTTAAAAATTTAATTATTAAAACCTTAAATATTTAAATTTAAAAATTTAAATACTAAATTTTAAAAATTTAAATATTAAAACTTTAAATTTTAAAAATTTAAAAATATAAATACTCAATTTTAAAAATTTAATTATTAAAACTTTAAATTTTAAAATTTATAAATTTAAATTTTAAAATTTGTAAATTTAAATACTAAATTTTAAAAATTTAAATATTAAAACTTTAAATTTTAAAATTTAAAAATTCAAATACCAAATTTTAAAAATTTGATTATTAAAACTTTAAATTTTAAAATTTAAAAATTTAAATACTAAATTTTAAAAATTTAATTATTGAAACTTTAAATTTTAGAATTTAAAAATTTAAATTTTAAAATTTAAAAATTTAAATACTAAATTTTAAAAATTTAATTATTAAAACTTTAAATTTTAAAATTTAAAAATTTAAATACTAAATTTTAAAAATTTAAATATTAAAACTTTAAATTTAAAATTTAAAAATTTAAATACTAAATTTTAAAAATTTAATTATTAAAACTTTAACTTTCAAAATTTAAAAATATAAATACCAAATTTTAAAAATTTAATTATTAAAACCTTAAATATTAAAATTTAAAAATTTAAATACTAAATTTTAAAAATTTAAATATTAAAACTTTAAATTTTAAAAATTTAAAAATATAAATACTCAATTTTAAAAATTTAATTATTAAAACTTCAAATTTAAAAATTTAAATACTAAATTTTAAAAATTTAATTATTAAAACTTTAAATATTAAAATTTAAAAATTTTAATACTAAATTTTAAAAATTTAAATATTAAAAGTTTAAATTTTAAAATTTAAAAATTTAAATACTAAATTTTAAAAATTTAATTATTAAAACTTTAAATTTTAAAATTTAAAAATTTAAATTTTAAAATTTTAAAATTTAAAAATTTAAATTTTAAAATTTAAAAATTTAAATTTTAATATTTAAAAATTTAAATTTAAAAATTTAAATAGTAACTTTTAAAAATTTAATTATTAAAACTTTAAATTTTAAAATTGAAAAATTTAAATACTAAATTTTAAAAATTTAATTATTAAAACTTTAAATTTTAAAATTTAAAAATATAAATACTTACTTTTAAAAATTTAATTATTAAAACTTTAAATTTTAAAATTGAAAAATTTAAATTTTAAAATTTAAAAATTTAAATACTAAATTTAAAAAATTTAATTATAAAAACTTTAAATTTTAAAATTTAAAAATTTAAAAATTTAAATACTAAATTTTAAAAATTTAATTATTAAAACTTTAAATTTTAAAATTTAAATATTTAAATACTAAATTCTAAAAATTTAATTATTAAAACTTTAAAATTAAAACTTTAAAAATTTAAATACTATATTTTAAAAATTTATTTATTAAAATTTTAAATTTTAACATTTAAAAATTTAAATATTAAATTTTAAAAGCTTAATTATTAAAACTTTAAATTTTAAAATTTAAATATTTAAATACTAAATTTTAAAAATTTAATTATTAAAGCCATAAATTTTAAAATTTATAAATTTAAATACTAACTTTTAAAAATTTAAATATTAAAACTTCAAATTTAAGAATTTAAATACTAAATTTTTAAAATTTAATTATTAAAACTTTAACTTTCAAAATTTAAAAATATAAATACCAAATTTTAAAAATTTAATTATTAAAACCTTAAATATTTAAATTTAAAAATTTAAATACTAAATTTTAAAAATTTAAATATTAAAACTTTAAATTTTAAAAATTTAAAAATATAAATACTCAATTTTAAAAATTTAATTATTAAAACTTCAAATTTAAAAATTTAAATACTAAATTTTAAAAATTTAATTATTAAAACTTTAAATATTAAAATTTAAAAATTTTAATACTAAATTTTAAAAATTTAAATATTAAAACTTTAAATTTTAAAATTTAAAAATTTAAATACTAAATTTTAAAAATTTAATTATTAAAACTTTAAATTTAAAAATTTAAATACTAAATTTTAAAAATTTAATTATTAAAAGTTTAAATTTTAAAATTTAAAAATTTAAATTTTAAAATTTAAAAATTTAAATACTAAATTTAAAAAATTTAATTATTAAAACTTTAAATTTCAAAATATAAAAATTTAAAAATTTAAATACTAAATTTAAAAAATTTAATTATTAAAACTTTAAATTTAAAAATTTAAATACTAAATTTAAAAAATTTAATTATTAAAACTTTAAATTTCAAAATATAAAAATTTAAAAATTTAAATACTAAATTTAAAAAATTTAATTATTAAAACTTTAAATTTAAAAATTTAAATACTAAATTTTAAAAATTTAATTATTAAAACTTTAAATTTTAAAATTTAAAAATTCAAATACCAAATTTTAAAAATTTAATTATTAAAACTTTAAATTTTAAAATTTAAAAATTTAAATACTAAATTTTAAAAATTTAATTATTAAAACTTTAAATTTTAGAATTTAAAAATTTAAATTTTAAAATTTAAAAATTTAAATACTAAATTTTAAAAATTTAATTATTAAAACTTTAAATTTTAAAATTTAAAAATTTAAATACTAAATTTTAAAAATTTAATTATTAAAACTTTAAATAATAAAATTTTAAATTTCAAATACTAAAGTTTAAAAATTTAATTATTAAAACTTTAAATTTTAAAATTTATAAATTTAAATTTTAAAATTTGTAAATTTAAATACTAAATTTTAAAAATTTAAATATTAAAACTTTAAATTTTAAAATTTAAAAATTCAAATACCAAATTTTAAAAATTTGATTATTAAAATTTTAAATTTTAAAATTTAAAAATTTAAATACTAAATTTTAAAAATTTAATTATTAAAACTTTAAATTTTAGAATTTAAAAATTTAAATTTTAAAATTTAAAAATTTAAATACTAAATTTTAAAAATTTAATTATTAAAACTTTAAATTTTAAAATTTAAAAATTTAAATACTAAATTTTAAAAATTTAAATATTAAAACTTTAAATTTAAAATTTAAAAATTTAAATACTAAATTTTAAAAATTTAATTATTAAAACATTAAATTTTAAAATTTAAATATTTAAATACTAAATTCTAAAAATTTAATTATTAAAGCTTTATATTTTAAAATTTATAAATTTAAACACTAAATTTTAAAAATTTAATTATTAAAACTTTAAAATTAAAACTTTAAAAATTTAAATACTATATTTTAAAAATTTAATTATTAAAGCTTAAAATTTTAAAATTTATAAATTTAAATACTAACTTTTAAAAATTTAATTATTAAAACTTTAAATTTTAAAATTGAAAAATTTAAATACTAAATTTTAAAAATTTAATTATTAAAACTTTAAATTTTAAAATTTAAAAATTTAAATACTAAATTTTTAAAATTTAATTTCAAAACTTTAAATATTAAAATTTAAATATTTAAATACTAAATTTTAATAATTTAAAAATTTAAATACTCAATTTTAAAAATTTAATTATTAAAACTTTAAATTTTAAAATTTAAAAATTTAAATACTAAATTTTAAAAATTTAATTATTAAAACTTTAAATTTTAAAATTTAAAAATTTACATACTAAATTTTAAAAATTTAATTATTAAAACTTTAAATTATAAAATTTTAAATTTCAAATACTAAAGTTTAAAAATTTAATTATTAAAACTTTAAATTTTAAAATTTAAAAATTTAAATACTAAATTTTAAAAATTTAATTATTAAAACTTTAAATTTTAGAATTTAAAAATTTAAATTTTAAAATTTAAAAATTTAAATACTAAATTTTAAAAATTTAATTATTAAAACTTTAAATTTTAAAATTTAAAAATTTAAATACTAAATTTTAAAAATTTAATTATTAAAACTTTAAATTTTAAAATTTAAAAATTTACATACTAAATTTTAAAAATTTAATTATTAAAACTTTAAATTATAAAATTTTAAATTTCAAATACTAACTTTTAAAAATTTAAATATTAAAACTTTAAATTTTAAAAATTTAAAAATATAAATACTCAATTTTAAAAATTTAATTATTAAAACTTCAAATTTAAAAATTTAAATACTAAATTTTAAAAATTTAATTATTAAAACTTTAAATATTAAAATTTAAAAATTTTAATACTAAATTTTAAAAATTTAAATATTAAAACTTTAAATTTTAAAATTTAAAAATTTAAATACTAAATTTTAAAAATTTAATTATTAAAACTTTAAATTTTAAAATTTAAAAATTTAAATTTTAAAATTTTAAAATTTAAAAATTTAAATTTTAAAATTTAAAAATTTAAATTTTAATATTTAAAAATTTAAATTTAAAAATTTAAATACTAACTTTTAAAAATTTAATTATTAAAACTTTAAATTTTAAAATTTAAAAATTTAAATTTTAAAATTTAAAAATTTAAATACTAAATTTAAAAAATTTAATTATTAAAACTTTAAATTTCAAAATATAAAAATTTAAAAATTTAAATAATAAATTTAAAAAATTTAATTATTAAAACTTTAAATTTAAAAATTTAAATACTAAATTTTAAAAATTTAATTATTAAAACTTTAAATTTTAAAATTTAAAAATTTAAATACTAAATTTTTAAAATTTAATTTCAAAACTTTAAATTTTAAAATTTAAAAATTTAAATACTAAATTTTAATAATTTAAAAATTTAAATACTCAATTTTAAAAATTTAATTATTAAAACTTTAAATTTTAAAATTTAAAAATTTAAATACTAAATTTTAAAAATTTAATTATTAAAACTTTAAATTTTAAAATTTAAAAATTTAAATACTAAATTTTAAAAATTTAATTATTAAAACTTTAAATTATAAAATTTTAAATTTCAAATACTAAAGTTTAAAAATTTAATTATTAAAACTTTAAATTTTAAAATTTATAAATTTTAAAATTTGTAAATTTAAATACTAAATTTTAAAAATTTAAATATTAAAACTTTAAATTTTAAAATTTAAAAATTCAAATACCATATTTTAAAAATTTAATTATTAAAACTTTAAATTTTAAAATTTAAAAATTTAAATACTAAATTTTAAAAATTTAATTATTAAAACTTTAAATTTTAGAATTTAAAAATTTAAATTTTAAAATTTAAAAATTTAAATACTAAATTTTAAAAATTTAATTATTAAAACTTTAAATTTTAAAATTTAAAAATTTAAATACTAAATTTTAAAAATTTAATTATTAAAACTTTAAATTATAAAATTTTAAATTTCAAATACTAAAGTTTAAAAATTTAATTATTAAAACTTTAAATTTTAAAATTTATAAATTTAAATTTTAAAATTTGTAAATTTAAATACTAAATTTTAAAAATTTAAATATTAAAACTTTAAATTTTAAAATTTAAAAATTCAAATACCAAATTTTAAAAATTTGATTATTAAAACTTTAAATTTTAAAATTTAAAAATTTAAATACTAAATTTTAAAAATTTAATTATTAAAACTTTAAATTTTAGAATTTAAAAATTTAAATTTTAAAATTTAAAAATTTAAATACTAAATTTTAAAAATTTAATTATTAAAACTTTAAATTTTAAAATTTAAAAATTTAAATACTAAATTTTAAAAATTTAAATATTAAAACTTTAAATTTAAAATTTAAGAATTTAAATACTAAATTTTAAAAATTTAATTATTAAAACTTTAAATTTTAAAATTTAAATATTTAAATACTAAATTCTAAAAATTTAATTATTAAAGCTTTATATTTTAAAATTTATAAATTTAAATACTAAATTTTAAAAATTTAATTATTAAAACTTTAAAATTAAAACTTTAAAAATTTAAATACTATATTTTAAAAATTTAATTATTAAAGCTTAAAATTTTAAAATTTATAAATTTAAATACTAACTTTTAAAAATTCAATTATTAAAACTT
Source organism: Aethina tumida (assembly GCF_024364675.1). NCBI lineage: Eukaryota > Metazoa > Arthropoda > Insecta > Coleoptera > Nitidulidae > Aethina > Aethina tumida. The sequence goes on along the minus strand of NC_065435.1, from coordinate 20,898,231 downwards.
TAAATTTTAAAATTGAAAAATTTAAATACTAAATTTTAAAAATTTAATTATTAAAACTTTATATTTTAAAATTTAAAAATTTAAAAATTTAAATACTAAATATTAAAAATTTAATTATTAAAACATTAAATTTAAATACTAAATTTTAAAAATTTAATTATTAAAACTTTAAATTTTAAAATTTAAAAATTTAAATACTAAATTTTAAAAATTTAATTATTAAAACTTTAAATTATAAAATTTTAAATTTTAAATACTAAAGTTTAAAAATTTAATTATTAAAACTTTAAATTTTAAAATTTAAAAATTTAAATTTTAAAATTTGCAAATTTAAATACTAAATTTTAAAAATTTAAATATTAAAACTTTAAATTTTAAAATTTAAAAATTCAAATACTAAATTTTAAAAATTTAATTATTAAAACTTTAAATTTTTAAATTTGAAAATTTAAATACTAAATTTTAAAAATTTAATTATTAAAACTTTAAATTTAAAAATTTAAAAATTTAAATACTAAATTTTAAAAATTTAATTATTAAAGCTTTAAATTTTAAAAATTTAAAAATTTAAATATTCAATTTTAAAAATTTAATTATTAAAACTTTAAATTTAAAAATTTAAATACTAAATTTCAAAAATTTAATTATTAAAACTTTAAATTTTAAAATTTAAAACTTTAAATTTTAATATTTAAAAATTTAAATTTAAAAATTTAAATACTAACTTTTAAAAATTTAATTATTAAAACTTTAAATTTAAAAATTTAAATACTAAATTTTAGAAATTTAATTATTAAAACTTTAAATTATAAAATATAAAAATTTAAATACTAAATTTTAATAATTTAAAAATTTAAATACCAAATTTTAAAAATTTAATTATTAAAACTTTAAATTTTAAAATTTAAAAATTTAAAAATTTAAATACTAAATATTAAAAATTTAATTATTAAAACATTAAATTTAAAAATTTATATACTAAATTTTAAAAATTTAATTTCAAAACTTTAAATTTTAAAATTTAAAAATTTAAATACTAAATTTTAATAATTTAAAAATTTAAATACTCAATTTTAAAAATTTAATTATTAAAACTTTAAATTATTAAATTTTAAATTTTAAATAATAAATTTTAAAAATTTAATTATTAAAACTTTAAATTTTAAAATTTAAAAATTTAAATTTTAAAATTTGTAAATTTAAATACCAAATTTTAAAAATTTAAATATTAAAACTTTAAATTTTAAAATTTAAAAATTCAAATACTAAATTTTAAAAATTTAATTATTAAAACTTTAAACTTTAAAATTTAAAAATTTAAATACTAAATTTTAAAAATTTAATTATTAAAACTTTAAATTTTAGAATTTAAAAATTTAAATTTTAAAATTAAAAATTTAAATACTAAATTTTAAAAATTTAATTACTAAACCTTTAAATTTTAAAAGTTAAAAATTTAAATACTAAATTTTAAAATTTAAAACTTTAAATTTTAAAATTTATTAAATATTTAAATACTAAATTCTAAAAATTTAATTATTAAAGCTTTAAATTTTAAAATTTATAAATTTAAATACTAAATTTTAAAAATTTAATTATTAAAACTTTAAATTTTAGAATTTAAAAATTTAAATTTTAAAATTAAAAATTTAAATACTAAATTTTAAAAATTTTATTACTAAACCTTTAAATTTTAAAAGTTAAAAATTTAAATACTAAATTTTAAAATTTAAAACTTTAAATTTTAAAATTTATTAAATATTTAAATACTAAATTCTAAAAATTTAATTATTAAAGCTTTAAATTTTAAAATTTATAAATTTAAATACTAAATTTTAAAAATTTAATTATTAAAACTTTAAAATTAAAACTTAAAAAATTTAAATACTATATTTTAAAAATTTATTTATTAAAATTTTAAATTTTAAAATTTAAATATTTAAATACTAAATTTTAAAAATTTAATTATTAAAACTTTAAATTTTAAAATTTAAATATTTAAATAATAAATTTTAAAAATTTAATTATTAAAGCTTAAAATTTTAAAATTTATAAATTTAAATATTAATTTTTAAAAATTTAATTATTAAAACTTCAAATTTTAAAATTTAAAAATTTAAATACTAAATTTTAAAGTTTAATTATTAAAACTTTAAATTTTAAAATTTAAAAATTTAAAACTATATTTTAAAAATTTAATTATTAAAACTTTAAATTTAAAAATTTAAAAATTTAAATACTAAATTTTAAAAATATAATTATTAAAACTTTAAATTTTAAAATTTAAAAATTTAAATAATAAATTTTAAAAATTTAATTATTAAAACTTTAAATTTTAAAATTTAAAAATTTAAATTTAAAAATTTAAATGCTAACTTTTAAAAATTTAATTATTAAAACTTTAAATTTTGAAATTTAAAAATTTAAATTTTAAAATTGAAAAATTTAAATACTAAATTTTAAAAATTTAATTATTAAAACTTTAAATTTAAAAATTTAAAAATTTAAAAATTTAAATACTAAATATTAAAAATTTAATTAATAAAACATTAAATTTAAAAATTTAAATACTAAATTTTAAAAATTTAATTATTAAAACTTTAAATTTTAAAATTTAAAAATTTAAATTTTAAAATTTGTAAATTTAAATACTAAATTTTAAAAATTTAAATATTAAAACTTTAAATTTTAAACTTTAAAAATTCAAATACTAAATTTTAAAAATTTAATTATAAAACTTTAAATTTTAAAATTTAAAAATTTAAATACTAAATTTTAAAAATTTAATTATTAAAACTTTAAATTTTAAAATTTAAATATTTAAATACTAAATTCTAAAAATTTAATTATTAAAGCTTTAAATTTTAAAATTTATAAATTTAAAAACTAAATTCTAAAAATTTAATTATTAAAGCTTTAAATTTTAAAATTTATAAATTTAAATACTGAATTTTAAAAATTTAATTATTAAAACTTTAAAATTGAAACTTTAAAAATTTAAATACTATATTTTAAAAATTTTATTATTAAAACTTTAAATTTTAATATTTAAAAATTTATATACTAAATTTTAAAAGTTTAATTATTAAAACTTTAAATTTTAAAATTTAAATATTTAAATACTAAATTTTAAAAATTTAATTATTAAAGCTTAATATTTTAAAATTTATAAATATAAATACTAACTTAAAAATTTAATTATTAAAATTTTAAATTTTAAAATTGAAAAATTTAAATACTAAATTTTAAAAATTTAATTATTAAAATTTTAAATTTTTAAATTTAAAAATTTAAATACTAAATTTTAAAAATTTAATTATTCAAACTTTAAATTTAAAAATTTAAAAATTTAAATACTAAATTTTTAAAATTTAATTATTAAACCTTTAAATTTTAAAAATTTAAAAATTTAAATATTCAATTTTAAAAATTTAATTATTAAAACTTTAAATTTAAAAATTTAAATACTAAATTTTAAAAATTTAATTATTAAAACTTTAAATTTTAAAATTTAAAAATTTAAATTTTAAAATTTGTAAATTTAAATACTAAATTTTAAAAATTTAAATATTAAAACTTTAAATTTTAAACTTTAAAAATTCAAATACTAAATTTTAAAAATTTAATTATAAAACTTTAAATTTTAAAATTTAAAAATTTAAATACTAAATTTTAAAAATTTAATTATTAAAACTTTAAATTTTAAAATTTAAATATTTAAATACTAAATTCTAAAAATTTAATTATTAAAGCTTTAAATTTTAAAATTTATAAATTTAAATACTAAATTCTAAAAATTTAATTATTAAAGCTTTAAATTTTAAAATTTATAAATTTAAATACTGAATTTTAAAAATTTAATTATTAAAACTTTAAAATTGAAACTTTAAAAATTTAAATACTATATTTTAAAAATTTTATTATTAAAACTTTAAATTTTAATATTTAAAAATTTATATACTAAATTTTAAAAGTTTAATTATTAAAACTTTAAATTTTAAAATTTAAATATTTAAATACTAAATTTTAAAAATTTAATTATTAAAGCTTAAAATTTTAAAATTTATAAATATAAATACTAACTTAAAAATTTAATTATTAAAATTTTAAATTTTAAAATTGAAAAATTTAAATACTAAATTTTAAAAATTTAATTATTAAAATTTTAAATTTTTAAATTTAAAAATTTAAATACTAAATTTTAAAAATTTAATTATTCAAACTTTAAATTTAAAAATTTAAAAATTTAAATACTAAATTTTTAAAATTTAATTATTAAACCTTTAAATTTTAAAAATTTAAAAATTTAAATATTCAATTTTAAAAATTTAATTATTAAAACTTTAAATTTAAAAATTTAAATACTAAATTTTAAAAATTTAATTATTAAAACTTTAAATTTTAAAATTTAAAAATTTAAATTTTAAAATTTAAAAATTTAAATTTTAAAATTTAAAACTTTAAATTTTAATATTTAAAAATTTAAATTTAAATATTTAAATACTAACTTTTAAAAATTTAGTTATTAAAACTTTAAATTTAAAAATTTAAATACTAAATTTTAGAAATTTAATTATTAAAACTTTAAATTTTAAAATTTAAAAATTCAAATACTAAATTTTAAAAATTTAATTATTAAAACTTTAAATTTTAAAATTTAAAAATTTAAATACTAACTTTTAAAAATTTAATTATTAAAACTTTAAATTTTAAAATTTAAATATTTAAATACTAAATTCTAAAAATTTAATTATTAAAGCTTTAAATTTTAAAATTTATAAATTTAAATACTAAATTCTAAAAATTTAATTATAAAGCTTTAAATTTTAAAATTTATAAATTTAAATACTAAATTTTAAAAATTTAATTATTAAAACTTTAAATTATAAAATTTTAAATTTCAAATACTAAAGTTTAAAAATTTAATTATTAAAACTTTAAATTTTAAAATTTATAAATTTAAGTTTTAAAATTTGTAAATTTAAATACTAAATTTTAAAAATTTAAATATTAAAACTTTAAATTTTAAAATTTAAAAATTCAAATACCAAATTTTAAAAATTTAATTATTAAAACTTTAAATTTTAAAATTTAAAAATTTAAATACTAAATTTTAAAAATTTAATTATTAAACCTTTAAATTTTAGAATTTAAAAATTTAAATACTAAAATTTAAAAATTTAAATACTAAATTTTAAAAATTTAATTATTAAAACTTTAAATTTTAAAATTTAAAAATTTAAATACTAAATTTTAAAAATTTAAATATTAAAATTTTAAATTTAAAATTTAAAAATTTAAATACTAAATTTTAAAAATTTAATTATTAAAACTTTAAATTTTAAAATTTAAAAATTTAAATACTAAATTTTAAAAATTTAATTATTAAAACTTTAAAATTAAAACTTTAAAAATTTAAATACTATATTTTAAAAATTTAATTATTAAAGCTTAAAATTTTAAAATTTATAAACTTAAATACTAACTTTTAAAAATTTAATTATTAAAACTTTAAATTTTAAAATTGAAAAATTTAAATACTAAATTTTAAAAATTTAATTATTAAAACTTTAAATTTTAAAATTTAAAAATTTAAAAATTTAAATTCTAAATATTAAAAATTTAATTATTAAAACATTAAATTTAAATACTAAATTTTAAAAATTTAATTATTAAAACTTTAAATTTTAAAATTTAAAAATTTAAATACTAAATTTTAAAAATTTAATTATTAAAACTTTAAATTATAAAATTTTAAATTTTAAATACTAAAGTTTAAAAATTTAATTATTAAAACTTTAAATTTTAAAATTTAAAAATTTAAATTTTAAAATTTGCAAATTTAAATACTAAATTTTAAAAATTTAAATATTAAAACTTTAAATTTTAAAATTTAAAACTTTAAATTTTAATATTTAAAAATTTAAATTTAAAAATTTAAATACTAAATTTTAAAAATTTAATTATTAAAACTTTAAATTTTAAAATTTAAAAATTTAAATACTAAATTTTAAAAATTTAATTTCAAAACTTTAAATTTTAAAATATAAAAATTTAAATACTAAATTTTAATAATTTAAAAATTTAAATACTAAATTTTAATAATTTAAAAATTTAAATACTAAATTTTAAAAATTTAATTATTAAAACTTTAAATTTTAAAATTTAAAAATTTAAAAATTTAAATACTAAATATTAAAAATTTAATTATTAAAACATTAAATTTAAAAATTTAGATACTAAATTTTAAAAATTTAATTTCAAAACTTTAAATTTTAAAATTTAAAAATTTAAATACTAAATTTTAATAATTTAAAAATTTAAATACTCAATTTTAAAAATTTAATTATTAAAACTTTAAATTATTAAATTTTAAATTTTAAATAATAAATTTTAAAAATTTAATTATTAAAACTTTAAATTTTAAAATTTAAAAATTTAAATTTTAAAATTTGTAAATTTAAATACCAAATTTTAAAAATTTAAATATTAAAACTTTAAATTTTAAAATTTAAAAATTCAAATACTAAATTTTAAAAATTTAATTATTAAAACTTTAAACTTTAAAATTTAAAAATTTAAATACTAAATTTTAAAAATTTAATTATTAATACTTTAAATTTTAGAATTTAAAAATTTAAATTTTAAAATTTAAAAATTTAAATACTAAATTTTAAAAATTTAATTACTAAACCTTTAAATTTTAAAAGTTAAAAATTTAAATATTTAAATACTAAATTCTAAAAATTTAATTATTAAAGCTTTAAATTTTAAAATTTATAAATTTAAATACTAAATTTTAAAAATTTAATTATTAAAACTTTAAAATTAAAACTTAAAAAATTTAAATACTATATTTTAAAAATTTATTTATTAAAATTTTAAATTTTAAAATTTAAATATTTAAATACTAAATTTTAAAAATTTAATTATTAAAACTTTAAATTTTAAAATTTAAATATTTAAATAATAAATTTTAAAAATTTAATTATTAAAGCTTAAAATTTTAAAATTTATAAATTTAAATACTAATTTTTAAAAATTTAATTATTAAAACTTCAAATTTTAAAATTTAAAAATTTAAATACTAAATTTTAAAGTTTAATTATTAAAATTTTAAATTTTAAAATATAAAAATTTAAAACTAAATTTTAAAAATTTAATTATTAAAACTTTAAATTTAAAAATTTAAAAATTTAAATACTAAATTTTAAAAATATAATTATTAAAACTTTAAATTTTAAAATTTAAAAATTTAAATAATAAATTTTAAAAATTTAATTATTAAAACTTTAAATTTTAAAATTTAAAAATTTAAATTTAAAAATTTAAATTTAAAAATTTAAATGCTAACTTTTAAAAATTTAATTATTAAAACTTTAAATTTTGAAATTTAAAAATTTAAATTTTAAAATTTAAAAATTTAAATTTTAAAATTTAAAAATTTAAATTTTAATATTTAAAAATTTAAATTAAAAAATTTAAATGCTAACTTTTAAAAATTTAATTATTAAAACTTTAAATTTTGAAATTTAAAAATTTAAATTTTAAAATTGAAAAATTTAAATACTAAATTTTAAAAATTTAATTATTAAAACTTTAAATTTAAAAATTTAAAAATTTAAAAATTTAAATACTAAATATTAAAAATTTAATTATTAAAACATTAAATTTAAAAATTTAAATACTAAATTTTAAAAATTTAATTATTAAAACTTTAAATTTTAAAATTTAAAAATTTAAATTTTAAAATTTGTAAATTTAAATACTAAATTTTAAAAATTTAAATATTAAAACTTTAAATTTTAAAATTTAAAAATTCAAATACTAAATTTTAAAAATTTAATTATAAAACTTTAAATTTTAAAATTTAAAAATTTAAATACTAAATTTTAAAAATTTAATTATTAAAACTTTAAATTTTAAAATTTATAAATTTAAATACTAACTTTTAAAAATTTAATTATTAAAATTTTAAATTTTAAAATTGAAAAATTTAAATACTAAATTTTAAAAATTTAATTATTAAAGCTTAAAATTTTAAAAATTTAAAAATTTAAATATTCAATTTTAAAAATTTAATTATTAAAACTTTAAATTTAAAAATTTAAATACTAAATTTTAAAAATTTAATTATTAAAACTTTAAATTTTAAAATTTAAAAATTTAAATTTTAAAATTTAAAAATTTAAATTTTAAAATTTAAAACTTTAAATTTTAATATTTAAAAATTTAAATTTAAATATTTAAATACTAACTTTTAAAAATTTAGTTATTAAAACTTTAAATTTAAAAATTTAAATACTAAATTTTAGAAATTTAATTATTAAAACTTTAAATTTTAAAATTTAAAAATTCAAATACTAAATTTTAAAAATTTAATTATTAAAACTTTAAATTTTAAAATTTAAAAATTTAAATACTAACTTTTAAAAATTTAATTATTAAAACTTTAAATTTTAAAATTTAAATATTTAAATACTAAATTCTAAAAATTTAATTATTAAAGCTTTAAATTTTAAAATTTATAAATTTAAATACTAAATTCTAAAAATTTAATTATAAAGCTTTAAATTTTAAAATTTATAAATTTAAATACTAAATTTTAAAAATTTAATTATTAAAACTTTAAATTATAAAATTTTAAATTTCAAATACTAAAGTTTAAAAATTTAATTATTAAAACTTTAAATTTTAAAATTTATAAATTTAAGTTTTAAAATTTGTAAATTTAAATACTAAATTTTAAAAATTTAAATATTAAAACTTTAAATTTTAAAATTTAAAAATTCAAATACCAAATTTTAAAAATTTAATTATTAAAACTTTAAATTTTAAAATTTAAAAATTTAAATACTAAATTTTAAAAATTTAATTATTAAACCTTTAAATTTTAGAATTTAAAAATTTAAATACTAAAATTTAAAAATTTAAATACTAAATTTTAAAAATTTAATTATTAAAACTTTAAATTTTAAAATTTAAAAATTTAAATACTAAATTTTAAAAATTTAAATATTAAAATTTTAAATTTAAAATTTAAAAATTTAAATACTAAATTTTAAAAATTTAATTATTAAAACTTTAAATTTTAAAATTTAAAAATTTAAATACTAAATTTTAAAAATTTAATTATTAAAACTTTAAAATTAAAACTTTAAAAATTTAAATACTATATTTTAAAAATTTAATTATTAAAGCTTAAAATTTTAAAATTTATAAACTTAAATACTAACTTTTAAAAATTTAATTATTAAAACTTTAAATTTTAAAATTGAAAAATTTAAATACTAAATTTTAAAAATTTAATTATTAAAACTTTAAATTTTAAAATTTAAAAATTTAAAAATTTAAATTCTAAATATTAAAAATTTAATTATTAAAACATTAAATTTAAATACTAAATTTTAAAAATTTAATTATTAAAACTTTAAATTTTAAAATTTAAAAATTTAAATACTAAATTTTAAAAATTTAATTATTAAAACTTTAAATTATAAAATTTTAAATTTTAAATACTAAAGTTTAAAAATTTAATTATTAAAACTTTAAATTTTAAAATTTAAAAATTTAAATTTTAAAATTTGCAAATTTAAATACTAAATTTTAAAAATTTAAATATTAAAACTTTAAATTTTAAAATTTAAAACTTTAAATTTTAATATTTAAAAATTTAAATTTAAAAATTTAAATACTAAATTTTAAAAATTTAATTATTAAAACTTTAAATTTTAAAATTTAAAAATTTAAATACTAAATTTTAAAAATTTAATTTCAAAACTTTAAATTTTAAAATATAAAAATTTAAATACTAAATTTTAATAATTTAAAAATTTAAATACTAAATTTTAATAATTTAAAAATTTAAATACTAAATTTTAAAAATTTAATTATTAAAACTTTAAATTTTAAAATTTAAAAATTTAAAAATTTAAATACTAAATATTAAAAATTTAATTATTAAAACATTAAATTTAAAAATTTAGATACTAAATTTTAAAAATTTAATTTCAAAACTTTAAATTTTAAAATTTAAAAATTTAAATACTAAATTTTAATAATTTAAAAATTTAAATACTCAATTTTAAAAATTTAATTATTAAAACTTTAAATTATTAAATTTTAAATTTTAAATAATAAATTTTAAAAATTTAATTATTAAAACTTTAAATTTTAAAATTTAAAAATTTAAATTTTAAAATTTGTAAATTTAAATACCAAATTTTAAAAATTTAAATATTAAAACTTTAAATTTTAAAATTTAAAAATTCAAATACTAAATTTTAAAAATTTAATTATTAAAACTTTAAACTTTAAAATTTAAAAATTTAAATACTAAATTTTAAAAATTTAATTATTAATACTTTAAATTTTAGAATTTAAAAATTTAAATTTTAAAATTTAAAAATTTAAATACTAAATTTTAAAAATTTAATTACTAAACCTTTAAATTTTAAAAGTTAAAAATTTAAATATTTAAATACTAAATTCTAAAAATTTAATTATTAAAGCTTTAAATTTTAAAATTTATAAATTTAAATACTAAATTTTAAAAATTTAATTATTAAAACTTTAAAATTAAAACTTAAAAAATTTAAATACTATATTTTAAAAATTTATTTATTAAAATTTTAAATTTTAAAATTTAAATATTTAAATACTAAATTTTAAAAATTTAATTATTAAAACTTTAAATTTTAAAATTTAAATATTTAAATAATAAATTTTAAAAATTTAATTATTAAAGCTTAAAATTTTAAAATTTATAAATTTAAATACTAATTTTTAAAAATTTAATTATTAAAACTTCAAATTTTAAAATTTAAAAATTTAAATACTAAATTTTAAAGTTTAATTATTAAAATTTTAAATTTTAAAATATAAAAATTTAAAACTAAATTTTAAAAATTTAATTATTAAAACTTTAAATTTAAAAATTTAAAAATTTAAATACTAAATTTTAAAAATATAATTATTAAAACTTTAAATTTTAAAATTTAAAAATTTAAATTTAAAAATTTAAATTTAAAAATTTAAATGCTAACTTTTAAAAATTTAATTATTAAAACTTTAAATTTTGAAATTTAAAAATTTAAATTTTAAAATTTAAAAATTTAAATTTTAAAATTTAAAAATTTAAATTTTAATATTTAAAAATTTAAATTAAAAAATTTAAATGCTAACTTTTAAAAATTTAATTATTAAAACTTTAAATTTTGAAATTTAAAAATTTAAATTTTAAAATTGAAAAATTTAAATACTAAATTTTAAAAATTTAATTATTAAAACTTTAAATTTAAAAATTTAAAAATTTAAAAATTTAAATACTAAATATTAAAAATTTAATTATTAAAACATTAAATTTAAAAATTTAAATACTAAATTTTAAAAATTTAATTATTAAAACTTTAAATTTTAAAATTTAAAAATTTAAATTTTAAAATTTGTAAATTTAAATACTAAATTTTAAAAATTTAAATATTAAAACTTTAAATTTTAAAATTTAAAAATTCAAATACTAAATTTTAAAAATTTAATTATAAAACTTTAAATTTTAAAATTTAAAAATTTAAATACTAAATTTTAAAAATTTAATTATTAAAACTTTAAATTTTAAAATTTATAAATTTAAATACTAACTTTTAAAAATTTAATTATTAAAATTTTAAATTTTAAAATTGAAAAATTTAAATACTAAATTTTAAAAATTTAATTATTAAAGCTTAAAATTTTAAAATTTATAAATTTAAATACTAACTTTTAAAAATTTAATTATTAAAATTTTAAATTTTAAAATTGAAAAATTGAAATACTAAATTTTAAAAATTTAATTATTAAAATTTTAAATTTAAAAATTTAAATACTAAATTTTAAAAATTTAATTATTAAAGCTTTAAATTTTAAAATTTATAAATTTAAATACTAAATTTTAAAAATTTAATTATTAAAACTTTAAAATTGAAACTTTAAAAATTTAAATACTATATTTTAAAAATTTTATTATTAAAACTTTAAATTTTAATATTTAAAAATTTATATACTAAATTTTAAAAGTTTAATTATTAAAACTATAAATTTTAAAATTTAAATATTTAAATACTAAATTTTAAAAATTTAATTATTAAAGCTTAAAATTTTAAAATTTATAAATTTAAATACTAAATTTTAAAAATTTAATTATTAAAATTTTAAATTTTTAAATTTAAAAATTTAAATACTAAATTTTAGAAATTTAATTATTAAAACTTTAAATTTTAAAATTTAAAAATTCAAATACTAAATTTTAAAAATTTAATTATTAAAACTTTAAATTTTAAAATTTAAAAATTTAAATACTAACTTTTAAAAATTTAATTATTAAAGCTTAAAATTTTAAAATTTATAAATTTAAATACTAACTTTTAAAAATTTAATTATTAAAATTTTAAATTTTAAAATTGAAAAATTGAAATACTAAATTTTAAAAATTTAATTATTAAAATTTTAAATTTAAAAATTTAAATACTAAATTTTAAAAATTTAATTATTAAAGCTTTAAATTTTAAAATTTATAAATTTAAATACTAAATTTTAAAAATTTAATTATTAAAACTTTAAAATTGAAACTTTAAAAATTTAAATACTATATTTTAAAAATTTTATTATTAAAACTTTAAATTTTAATATTTAAAAATTTATATACTAAATTTTAAAAGTTTAATTATTAAAACTATAAATTTTAAAATTTAAATATTTAAATACTAAATTTTAAAAATTTAATTATTAAAGCTTAAAATTTTAAAATTTATAAATTTAAATACTAAATTTTAAAAATTTAATTATTAAAATTTTAAATTTTTAAATTTAAAAATTTAAATACTAAATTTTAGAAATTTAATTATTAAAACTTTAAATTTTAAAATTTAAAAATTCAAATACTAAATTTTAAAAATTTAATTATTAAAACTTTAAATTTTAAAATTTAAAAATTTAAATACTAACTTTTAAAAATTTAATTATTAAAACTTTAAATTTTAAAATTTAAATATTTAAATACTAAATTCTAAAAATTTAATTATTAAAGCTATAAATTTTAAAATTTATAAATTTAAATACTAACTTTTAAAAATTTAATTATTAAAACTTCAAATTTAAAAATTTAAATACTAAATTTTAAAAATTTAAATATTAAAACTTTAAATTTTAAAAATTTAAAAATATAAATACTCAATTTTAAAAATTTAATTATTAAAACTTCAAATTTAAAAATTTAAATACTAAATTTTAAAAATTTAATTATTAAAACTTTAAATATTAAAATTTAAAAATTCAAATACTAAATTTTAAAAATTTAATTATTAAAACTTTAAATTTTAAAATTTAAAAATTTAAATACTAAATTTTAAAAATTTAATTATTAAAACTTTAAATTTTAGAATTTAAAATTTAAATTTTAAAATTTAAAAATTTAAATACTAAATTTTAAAAATTTGATTATTAAAACTTTAAAATTAAAACTTTAAAAATTTAAATACTATATTTTAAAAATTTATTTATTAAAATTTTAAATTTTAATATTTAAAAATTTAAATACTAAATTTTAAAAGTTTAATTATTAAAACTTTAAATTTTAAAATTTAAATATTTAAATACTAAATTTTAAAATTTAAAACTTTAAATTTTAAAATTTAAATATTTAAATACTAAATTCTAAAAATTTAATTATTAAAGCTTTAAATTTTAAAATTTATAAATTTAAATACTAAATTTTAAAAATTTAATTATTAAAACTTTAAAATTAAAACTTAAAAAATTTAAATACTATATTTTAAAAATTTATTTATTAAAATTTTAAATTTTAAAATTTAAATATTTAAATACTAAATTTTAAAAATTTAATTATTAAAACTTTAAATTTTAAAATTTAAATATTTAAATAATAAATTTTAAAAATTTAATTATTAAAGCTTAAAATTTTAAAATTTATAAATTTAAATACTAATTTTTAAAAATTTAATTATTAAAACTTCAAATTTAAAAATTTAAATACTAAATTTTAAAGTTTAATTATTAAAACTTTAAATTTTAAAAATATAATTATTAAAACTTTAAATTTTAAAATTTAAAAATTTAAATAATAAATTTTAAAAATTTAATTATTAAAACTTTAAATTTTAAAATTTAAAAATTTAAATTTAAAAATTTAAATTTAAAAATTTAAATGCTAACTTTTAAAAATTTAATTATTAAAACTTTAAATTTTGAAATTTAAAAATTTAAATTTTAAAATTTAAAAATTTAAATTTTAAAATTTAAAAATTTAAATTTTAAAATTTAAAAATTTAAATTTTAATATTTAAAAATTTAAATTAAAAAATTTAAATGCTAACTTTTAAAAATTTAATTATTAAAACTTTAAATTTTGAAATTTAAAAATTTAAATTTTAAAATTGAAAAATTTAAATACTAAATTTTAAAAATTTAATTATTATAACTTTAAATTTAAAAATTTAAAAATTTAAAAATTTAAATACTAAATATTAAAAATTTAATTATTAAAACATTAAATTTAAAAATTTAAATACTAAATTTTAAAAATTTAATTATTAAAACTTTAAATTTTAAAATTTAAAAATTTAAATTTTAAAATTTGTAAATTTAAATACTAAATTTTAAAAATTTAAATATTAAAACTTTAAATTTTAAAATTTAAAAATTCAAATACTAAATTTTAAAAATTTAATTATAAAACTTTAAATTTTAAAATTTAAAAATTTAAATACTAAATTTTAAAAATTTAATTATTAAAACTTTAAATTTTAAAATTTAAATATTTAAATACTAAATTCTAAAAATTTAATTATTAAAGCTTTAAATTTTAAAATTTATAAATTTAAATACTAAATTCTAAAAATTTAATTATTAAAGCTTTAAATTTTAAAATTTATAAATTTAAATACTAAATTTTAAAAATTTAATTATTAAAACTTTAAAATTGAAACTTTAAAAATTTAAATACTATATTTTAAAAACTTTATTATTAAAACTTTAAATTTTAATATTTAAAAATTTATATACTAAATTTTAAAAGTTTAATTATTAAAACTTTAAATTTTAAAATTTAAATATTTAAATACTAAATTTTAAAAATTTAATTATTAAAGCTTAAAATTTTAAAATTTATAAATTTAAATACTAACTTTTAAAAATTTAATTATTAAAATTTTAAATTTTAAAATTGAAAAATTTAAATACTAAATTTTAAAAATTTAATTATTAAAATTTTAAATTTTAATATTTAAAAATTTATATACTAAATTTTAAAAGTTTAATTATTAAAACTATAAATTTTAAAATTTAAATATTTAAATACTAAATTTTAAAAATTTAATTATTAAAGCTTAAAATTTTAAAATTTATAAATTTAAATACTAAATTTTAAAAATTTAATTATTAAAATTTTAAATTTTTAAATTTAAAAATTTAAATACTAAATTTTAGAAATTTAATTATTAAAACTTTAAATTTTAAAATTTAAAAATTCAAATACTAAATTTTAAAAATTTAATTATTAAAACTTTAAATTTTAAAATTTAAAAATTTAAATACTAACTTTTAAAAATTTAATTATTAAAACTTTAAATTTTAAAATTTAAATATTTAAATACTAAATTCTAAAAATTTAATTATTAAAGCTATAAATTTTAAAATTTATAAATTTAAATACTAACTTTTAAAAATTTAATTATTAAAACTTCAAAATTAAAAATTTAAATACTAAATTTTAAAAATTTAAATATTAAAACTTTAAATTTTAAAAATTTAAAAATATAAATACTCAATTTTAAAAATTTAATTATTAAAACTTCAAATTTAAAAATTTAAATACTAAATTTTAAAAATTTAATTATTAAAACTTTAAATATTAAAATTTAAAAATTCAAATACTAAATTTTAAAAATTTAATTATTAAAACTTTAAATTTTAAAATTTAAAAATTTAAATACTAAATTTTAAAAATTTAATTATTAAAACTTTAAATTTTAGAATTTAAAATTTAAATTTTAAAATTTAAAAATTTAAATACTAAATTTTAAAAATTTGATTATTAAAACTTTAAAATTAAAACTTTAAAAATTTAAATACTATATTTTAAAAATTTATTTATTAAAATTTTAAATTTTAATATTTAAAAATTTAAATACTAAATTTTAAAAGTTTAATTATTAAAACTTTAAATTTTAAAATTTAAATATTTAAATACTAAATTTTAAAATTTAAAACTTTAAATTTTAAAATTTAAATATTTAAATACTAAATTCTAAAAATTTAATTATTAAAGCTTTAAATTTTAAAATTTATAAATTTAAATACTAAATTTTAAAAATTTAATTATTAAAACTTTAAAATTAAAACTTAAAAAATTTAAATACTATATTTTAAAAATTTATTTATTAAAATTTTAAATTTTAAAATTTAAATATTTAAATACTAAATTTTAAAAATTTAATTATTAAAACTATAAATTTTAAAATTTAAATATTTAAATAATAAATTTTAAAAATTTAATTATTAAAGCTTAAAATTTTAAAATTTATAAATTTAAATACTAATTTTTAAAAATTTAATTATTAAAACTTCAAATTTAAAAATTTAAATACTAAATTTTAAAGTTTAATTATTAAAACTTTAAATTTTAAAAATATAATTATTAAAACTTTAAATTTTAAAATTTAAAAATTTAAATAATAAATTTTAAAAATTTAATTATTAAAACTTTAAATTTTAAAATTTAAAAATTTAAATTTAAAAATTTAAATTTAAAAATTTAAATGCTAACTTTTAAAAATTTAATTATTAAAACTTTAAATTTTGAAATTTAAAAATTTAAATTTTAAAATTTAAAAATTTAAATTTTAAAATTTAAAAATTTAAATTTTAAAATTTAAAAATTTAAATTTTAATATTTAAAAATTTAAATTAAAAAATTTAAATGCTAACTTTTAAAAATTTAAT
Organism: Aethina tumida; assembly: GCF_024364675.1. Taxonomy (NCBI): domain Eukaryota; kingdom Metazoa; phylum Arthropoda; class Insecta; order Coleoptera; family Nitidulidae; genus Aethina; species Aethina tumida. Next base: position 20,881,236 of record NC_065435.1, on the reverse strand, counting down.
TATTAAAACTTTAAATTTTGAAATTTAAAAATTTAAATTTTAAAATTGAAAAATTTAAATACTAAATTTTAAAAATTTAATTATTATAACTTTAAATTTAAAAATTTAAAAATTTAAAAATTTAAAAATTTAAATACTAAATATTAAAAATTTAATTATTAAAACATTAAATTTAAAAATTTAAATACTAAATTTTAAAAATTTAATTATTAAAACTTTAAATTTTAAAATTTAAAAATTTAAATTTTAAAATTTGTAAATTTAAATACTAAATTTTAAAAATTTAAATATTAAAACTTTAAATTTTAAAATTTAAAAATTCAAATACTAAATTTTAAAAATTTAATTATAAAACTTTAAATTTTAAAATTTAAAAATTTAAATACTAAATTTTAAAAATTTAATTATTAAAACTTTAAATTTTAAAATTTAAATATTTAAATACTAAATTCTAAAAATTTAATTATTAAAGCTTTAAATTTTAAAATTTATAAATTTAAATACTAAATTCTAAAAATTTAATTATTAAAGCTTTAAATTTTAAAATTTATAAATTTAAATACTAAATTTTAAAAATTTAATTATTAAAACTTTAAAATTGAAACTTTAAAAATTTAAATACTATATTTTAAAAACTTTATTATTAAAACTTTAAATTTTAATATTTAAAAATTTATATACCAAATTTTAAAAGTTTAATTATTAAAACTTTAAATTTTAAAATTTAAATATTTAAATACTAAATTTTAAAAATTTAATTATTAAAGCTTAAAATTTTAAAATTTATAAATTTAAATACTAACTTTTAAAAATTTAATTATTAAAATTTTAAATTTTAAAATTGAAAAATTTAAATACTAAATTTTAAAAATTTAATTATTAAAATTTTAAATTTAAAAATTTAAATACTAAATTTTAAAAATTTAATTATTAAAGCTTTAAATTTTAAAATTTATAAATTTAAATACTAAATTTTAAAAATTTAATTATTAAAACTTTAAAACTGAAACTTTAAAAATTTAAATACTATATTTTAAAAATTTTATTATTAAAACTTTAAATTTTAATATTTAAAAATTTATATACTAAATTTTAAAAGTTTAATTATTAAAACTATAAATTTTAAAATTTAAATATTTAAATACTAAATTTTAAAAATTTAATTATTAAAGCTCAAAATTTTAAAATTTATAAATTTAAATACTAACTTTTAAAAATTTAATTATTTAAATTTTAAATTTTAAAATTGAAAAATTTAAATACTAAATTTTAAAAATTTAATTATTAAAATTTTAAATTTTTAAATTTAAAAATTTAAATACTAAATTTTAGAAATTTAATTATTAAAACTTTAAATTTTAAAATTTAAAAATTCAAATACTAAATTTTAAAAATTTAATTATTAAAACTTTAAATTTTAAAATTTAAAAATTTAAATACTAACTTTTAAAAATTTAATTATTAAAACTTTAAATTTTAAAATTTAAATATTTAAATACTAAATTCTAAAAATTTAATTATTAAAGCTATAAATTTTAAAATTTATAAATTTAAATACTAACTTTTAAAAATTTAATTATTAAAACTTCAAATTTAAAAATTTAAATACTAAATTTTAAAAATTTAAATATTAAAACTTTAAATTTTAAAAATTTAAAAATATAAATACTCAATTTTAAAAATTTAATTATTAAAACTTCAAATTTAAAAATTTAAATACTAAATTTTAAAAATTTAATTATTAAAACTTTAAATATTAAAATTTAAAAATTCAAATACTAAATTTTAAAAATTTAATTATTAAAACTTTAAATTTTAAAATTTAAAAATTTAATTACTAAATTTTAAAAATTTAATTATTAAAACTTTAAATTTTAGAATTTAAAATTTAAATTTTAAAATTTAAAAATTTAAATACTAAATTTTAAAAATTTAATTATTAAAACTTTAAAATTAAAACTTTAAAAATTTAAATACTATATTTTAAAAATTTATTTATTAAAATTTTAAATTTTAATATTTAAAAATTTAAATACTAAATTTTAAAAGTTTAATTATTAAAACTTTAAATTTTAAAATTTAAATATTTAAATACTAAATTTTAAAATTTAAAACTTTAAATTTTAAAATTTAAATATTTAAATACTAAATTCTAAAAATTTAATTATTAAAGCTTTAAATTTTAAAATTTATAAATTTAAATACTAAATTTTAAAAATTTAATTATTAAAACTTTAAAATTAAAACTTAAAAAATTTAAATACTATATTTTAAAAATTTATTTATTAAAATTTTAAATTTTAAAATTTAAATATTTAAATACTAAATTTTAAAAATTTAATTATTAAAACTTTAAATTTTAAAATTTAAATATTTAAATAATAAATTTTAAAAATTTAATTATTAAAGCTTAAAATTTTAAAATTTATAAATTTAAATACTAATTTTTAAAAATTTAATTATTAAAACTTCAAATTTTAAAATTTAAAAATTTAAATACTAAATTTTAAAGTTTAATTATTAAAACTTTAAATTTTAAAATATAAAAATTTAAAACTAAATTTTAAAAATTTAATTATTAAAACTTTAAATTTAAAAATTTAAAAATTTAAATACTAAATTTTAAAAATATAATTATTAAAACTTTAAATTTTAAAATTTAAAAATTTAAATAATAAATTTTAAAAATTTAATTATTAAAACTTTAAATTTTAAAATTTAAAAATTTAAATTTAAAAAATTAAATTTAAAAATTTAAATGCTAACTTTTAAAAATTTAATTATTAAAACTTTAAATTTTGAAATTTAAAAATTTAAATTTTAAAATTTAAAAATTTAAATTTTAAAATTTAAAAATTTAAATTTTAAAATTTAAAAATTTAAATTTTAATATTTAAAAATTTAAATTAAAAAATTTAAATGCTAACTTTTAAAAATTTAATTATTAAAACTTTAAATTTAGAAATTTAAAAATTTAAATTTTAAAATTGAAAAATTTAAATACTAAATTTTAAAAATTTAATTATTAAAACTTTAAATTTAAAAATTTAAAAATTTAAAAATTTAAATACTAAATATTAAAAATTTAATTATTAAAACATTAAATTTAAAAATTTAAATACTAAATTTTAAAAATTTAATTATTAAAACTTTAAATTTTAAAATTTAAAAATTTAAATTTTAAAATTTGTAAATTTAAATACTAAATTTTAAAAATTTAAATATTAAAACTTTAAATTTTAAAATTTAAAAATTCAAATACTAAATTTTAAAAATTTAATTATAAAACTTTAAATTTTAAAATTTAAAAATTTAAATACTAAATTTTAAAAATTTAATTATTAAAACTTTAAATTTTAAAATTTAAATATTTAAATACTAAATTCTAAAAATTTAATTATTAAAGCTTTAAATTTTAAAATTTATAAATTTAAATACTAAATTCTAAAAATTTAATTATTAAAGCTTTAAATTTTAAAATTTATAAATTTAAATACTAAATTTTAAAAATTTAATTATTAAAACTTTAAAATTGAAACTTTAAAAATTTAAATACTATATTTTAAAAATTTTATTATTAAAACTTTAAATTTTAATATTTAAAAATTTATATACTAAATTTTAAAAGTTTAATTATTAAAACTTTAAATTTTAAAATTTAAATATTTAAATACTAAATTTTAAAAATTTAATTATTAAAGCTTAAAATTTAAAAATTTATAAATTTAAATACTAACTTTTAAAAATTTAATTATTAAAATTTTAAATTTTAAAATTGAAAAATTTAAATACTAAATTTTAAAAATTTAATTATTAAAATTTTAAATTTTTAAATTTAAAAATTTAAATACTAAATTTTAGAAATTTAATTATTAAAACTTTAAATTTTAAAATTTAAAAATTCAAATACTAAATTTTAAAAATTTAATTATTAAAACTTTAAATTTTAAAATTTAAAAATTTAAATACTAACTTTTAAAAATTTAATTATTAAAACTTTAAATTTTAAAATTTAAATATTTAAATACTAAATTCTAAAAATTTAATTATTAAAGCTATAAATTTTAAAATTTATAAATTTAAATACTAACTTTTAAAAATTTAATTATTAAAACTTCAAATTTAAAAATTTAAATACTAAATTTTAAAAATTTAAATATTAAAACTTTAAATTTTAAAAATTTAAAAATATAAATACTCAATTTTAAAAATTTAATTATTAAAACTTCAAATTTAAAAATTTAAATACTAAATTTTAAAAATTTAATTATTAAAACTTTAAATATTAAAATTTAAAAATTCAAATACTAAATTTTAAAAATTTAATTATTAAAACTTTAAATTTTAAAATTTAAAAATTTAAATACTAAATTTTAAAAATTTAATTATTAAAACTTTAAATTTTAGAATTTAAAATTTAAATTTTAAAATTTAAAAATTTAAATACTAAATTTTAAAATTTTAATTATTAAAACTTTAAAATTAAAACTTTAAAAATTTAAATACTATATTTTAAAAATTTATTTATTAAAATTTTAAATTTTAATATTTAAAAATTTAAATACTAAATTTTAAAAGTTTAATTATTAAAACTTTAAATTTTAAAATTTAAATATTTAAATACTAAATTTTAAAATTTAAAACTTTAAATTTTAAAATTTAAATATTTAAATACTAAATTCTAAAAATTTAATTATTAAAGCTTTAAATTTTAAAATTTATAAATTTAAATACTAAATTTTAAAAATTTAATTATTAAAACTTTAAAATTAAAACTTAAAAAATCTAAATACTATATTTTAAAAATTTATTTATTAAAATTTTAAATTTTAAAATTTAAATATTTAAATACTAAATTTTAAAAATTTAATTATTAAAATTTTAAATTTTAAAATTTATAAATTTAAATACTAACTTTTAAAAATTTAATTATTAAAATTTTAAATTTTAAAATTGAAAAATTTAAATACTAAATTTTAAAAATTTAATTATTAAAGCTTAAAATTTTAAAATTTATAAATTTAAATACTAACTTTTAAAAATTTAATTATTAAAATTTTAAATTTTAAAATTGAAAAATTTAAATACTAAATTTTAAAAATTTAATTATTAAAATTTTAAATTTAAAAATTTAAATACTAAATTTTAAAAATTTAATTATTAAAGCTTTAAATTTTAAAATTTATAAATTTAAATACTAAATTTTAAAAATTTAATTACTAAAACTTTAAAATTGAAACTTTAAAAATTTAAATACTATATTTTAAAAATTTTATTATTAAAACTTTAAATATTAATATTTAAAAATTTATATACTAAATTTTAAAAGTTTAATTATTAAAACTATAAATTTTAAAATTTAAATATTTAAATACTAAATTTTAAAAATTTAATTATTAAAGCTTAAAATTTTAAAATTTATAAATTTAAATACTAAATTTTAAAAATTTAATTATTAAAATTTTAAATTTTTAAATTTAAAAATTTAAATACTAAATTTTAGAAATTTAATTATTAAAACTTTAAATTTTAAAATTTAAAAATTCAAATACTAAATTTTAAAAATTTAATTATTAAAACTTTAAATTTTAAAATTTAAAAATTTAAATACTAACTTTTAAAAATTTAATTATTAAAACTTTAAATTTTAAAATTTAAATATTTAAATACTAAATTCTAAAAATTTAATTATTAAAGCTATAAATTTTAAAATTTATAAATTTAAATACTAACTTTTAAAAATTTAATTATTAAAACTTCAAATTTAAAAATTTAAATACTAAATTTTAAAAATTTAAATATTAAAACTTTAAATTTTAAAAATTTAAAAATATAAATACTCAATTTTAAAAATTTAATTATTAAAACTTCAAATTTAAAAATTTAAATACTAAATTTTAAAAATTTAATTATTAAAACTTTAAATATTAAAATTTAAAAATTCAAATACTAAATTTTAAAAATTTAATTATTAAAACTTTAAATTTTAAAATTTAAAAATTTAAATACTAAATTTTAAAAATTTAATTATTAAAACTTTAAATTTTAGAATTTAAAATTTAAATTTTAAAATTTAAAAATTTAAATACTAAATTTTAAAAATTTAATTATTAAAACTTTAAAATTAAAACTTTAAAAATTTAAATACTATATTTTAAAAATTTATTTATTAAAATTTTAAATTTTAATATTTAAAAATTTAAATACTAAATTTTAAAAGTTTAATTATTAAAACTTTAAATTTTAAAATTTAAATATTTAAATACTAAATTTTAAAAATTTAATTATTAAAGCTATAAATTTTAAAATTTATAAATTTAAATACTAACTTTTAAAAATTTAATTATTAAAACTTCAAATTTAAAAATTTAAATACTAAATTTTAAAAATTTAATTATTAAAACTTTAAATTTTAAAATTTAAAAATTTAAATTTTAAAATTTTAAAATTTTAAAATTTAAAAATTTAAATTTTAAAATTTAAAAATTTAAATTTTAATATTTAAAAATTTAAATTTAAAAATTTAAATACTAACTTTTAAAAATTTAATTATTAAAACTTTAAATTTTAAAATTTAAAACCTTAAATTTTAAAATTTAAAAATTTAAACACTAAATTTAAAAAATTTAATTATTAAAACTTTAAATTTTAAAATATAAAAATTTAAAAATTTAAATACTAAATTTAAAAAATTTAATTATTAATACTTTAAATTTAAAAATTTAAATACTAAATTTTAAAAATTTAATTATTAAAACTTTATATTTTAAAATTTAAAAATTTAAATACTAAATTTTAAAAATTTAATTTCAAAACTTTAAATTTTAAAATTTAAAAATTTAAATACTAAATTTTAAAAATTTAATTATTAAAACATTAAATTTAAAAATTTAAATACTAAATTTTAAAAATTTAATTATTAAAACTTTAAATTATAAAATTTTAAATTTTAAATACTAAAGTTTAAAAATTTAATTATTAAAACTTTAAATTTTAAAATTTAAATTTTAAAATTTGTAAATTTAAATACTAAATTTTAAAAATTTAAATATTAAAACTTTAAATTTTAAAATTTAAAAATTCAAATACTAAATTTTAAAAATTTAATTATTAAAACTTTAAATTTTAAAATTTAAAAATTTAAATACTAAATTTTAAAAATTTAATTATTAAAACTTTAAATTTTAGAATTTAAAAATTTAAATTTTAAAATTTAAAAATTTAAATGCTAAATTTTAAAAATTTAATTATTAAAACTTTAAATTTTAAAATTTAAAAATTTAAATTTTAAAATTTTAAAATTTAAAAATTTAAATTTTAAAATTTAAAAATTTAAATTTTAATATTTAAAAATTTAAATTTTAATATTTAAAAATTTAAATTTAAAAATTTAAATACTAACTTTTAAAAATTTAATTATTAAAACTTTAAATTTTAAAATTTAAAAACTTAAATTTTAAAATTTAAAAATTTAAATACTAAATTTAAAAAATTTAATAATTAAAACTTTAAATTTTAAAATATAAAAATTTAAAAATTTAAATACTAAATTTAAAAAATTTAATTATTAAAACTTTAAATTTAAAAATTTAAATACTAAATTTTAAAAATTTAATTATTAAAACTTTAAATTTTAAAATTTATAAATTTAAATACTAAATTTTAAAAATTTAATTTCAAAACTTTAAATTTTAAAATTTAAAAATTTAAATACTAAATTTTAATAATTTAAAAATTTAAATACTCAATTTTAAAAATTTAATTATTAAAACTTTAAATATTAAAATTTAAAAATTTAAATACTAAATTTTAAAAATTTAAATATTAAAACTTTAAATTTTAAAATTTAAAAATTTAAATACTAAATTTTAAAATTTTAATTATTAAAACTTTAAAATTAAAACTTTAAAAATTTAAATACTATATTTTAAAAATTTATTTATTAAAATTTTAAATTTTAATATTTAAAAATTTAAATACTAAATTTTAAAAGTTTAATTATTAAAACTTTAAATTTTAAAATTTAAATATTTAAATACTAAATTTTAAAATTTAAAACTTTAAATTTTAAAATTTAAATATTTAAATACTAAATTCTAAAAATTTAATTATTAAAGCTTTAAATTTTAAAATTTATAAATTTAAATACTAAATTTTAAAAATTTAATTATTAAAACTTTAAAATTAAAACTTAAAAAATCTAAATACTATATTTTAAAAATTTATTTATTAAAATTTTAAATTTTAAAATTTAAATATTTAAATACTAAATTTTAAAAATTTAATTATTAAAATTTTAAATTTTAAAATTTATAAATTTAAATACTAACTTTTAAAAATTTAATTATTAAAATTTTAAATTTTAAAATTGAAAAATTTAAATACTAAATTTTAAAAATTTAATTATTAAAGCTTAAAATTTTAAAATTTATAAATTTAAATACTAACTTTTAAAAATTTAATTATTAAAATTTTAAATTTTAAAATTGAAAAATTTAAATACTAAATTTTAAAAATTTAATTATTAAAATTTTAAATTTAAAAATTTAAATACTAAATTTTAAAAATTTAATTATTAAAGCTTTAAATTTTAAAATTTATAAATTTAAATACTAAATTTTAAAAATTTAATTACTAAAACTTTAAAATTGAAACTTTAAAAATTTAAATACTATATTTTAAAAATTTTATTATTAAAACTTTAAATATTAATATTTAAAAATTTATATACTAAATTTTAAAAGTTTAATTATTAAAACTATAAATTTTAAAATTTAAATATTTAAATACTAAATTTTAAAAATTTAATTATTAAAGCTTAAAATTTTAAAATTTATAAATTTAAATACTAAATTTTAAAAATTTAATTATTAAAATTTTAAATTTTTAAATTTAAAAATTTAAATACTAAATTTTAGAAATTTAATTATTAAAACTTTAAATTTTAAAATTTAAAAATTCAAATACTAAATTTTAAAAATTTAATTATTAAAACTTTAAATTTTAAAATTTAAAAATTTAAATACTAACTTTTAAAAATTTAATTATTAAAACTTTAAATTTTAAAATTTAAATATTTAAATACTAAATTCTAAAAATTTAATTATTAAAGCTATAAATTTTAAAATTTATAAATTTAAATACTAACTTTTAAAAATTTAATTATTAAAACTTCAAATTTAAAAATTTAAATACTAAATTTTAAAAATTTAAATATTAAAACTTTAAATTTTAAAAATTTAAAAATATAAATACTCAATTTTAAAAATTTAATTATTAAAACTTCAAATTTAAAAATTTAAATACTAAATTTTAAAAATTTAATTATTAAAACTTTAAATATTAAAATTTAAAAATTCAAATACTAAATTTTAAAAATTTAATTATTAAAACTTTAAATTTTAAAATTTAAAAATTTAAATACTAAATTTTAAAAATTTAATTATTAAAACTTTAAATTTTAGAATTTAAAATTTAAATTTTAAAATTTAAAAATTTAAATACTAAATTTTAAAAATTTAATTATTAAAACTTTAAAATTAAAACTTTAAAAATTTAAATACTATATTTTAAAAATTTATTTATTAAAATTTTAAATTTTAATATTTAAAAATTTAAATACTAAATTTTAAAAGTTTAATTATTAAAACTTTAAATTTTAAAATTTAAATATTTAAATACTAAATTTTAAAAATTTAATTATTAAAGCTATAAATTTTAAAATTTATAAATTTAAATACTAACTTTTAAAAATTTAATTATTAAAACTTCAAATTTAAAAATTTAAATACTAAATTTTAAAAATTTAATTATTAAAACTTTAAATTTTAAAATTTAAAAATTTAAATTTTAAAATTTTAAAATTTTAAAATTTAAAAATTTAAATTTTAAAATTTAAAAATTTAAATTTTAATATTTAAAAATTTAAATTTAAAAATTTAAATACTAACTTTTAAAAATTTAATTATTAAAACTTTAAATTTTAAAATTTAAAACCTTAAATTTTAAAATTTAAAAATTTAAACACTAAATTTAAAAAATTTAATTATTAAAACTTTAAATTTTAAAATATAAAAATTTAAAAATTTAAATACTAAATTTAAAAAATTTAATTATTAATACTTTAAATTTAAAAATTTAAATACTAAATTTTAAAAATTTAATTATTAAAACTTTATATTTTAAAATTTAAAAATTTAAATACTAAATTTTAAAAATTTAATTTCAAAACTTTAAATTTTAAAATTTAAAAATTTAAATACTAAATTTTAAAAATTTAATTATTAAAACATTAAATTTAAAAATTTAAATACTAAATTTTAAAAATTTAATTATTAAAACTTTAAATTATAAAATTTTAAATTTTAAATACTAAAGTTTAAAAATTTAATTATTAAAACTTTAAATTTTAAAATTTAAATTTTAAAATTTGTAAATTTAAATACTAAATTTTAAAAATTTAAATATTAAAACTTTAAATTTTAAAATTTAAAAATTCAAATACTAAATTTTAAAAATTTAATTATTAAAACTTTAAATTTTAAAATTTAAAAATTTAAATACTAAATTTTAAAAATTTAATTATTAAAACTTTAAATTTTAGAATTTAAAAATTTAAATTTTAAAATTTAAAAATTTAAATGCTAAATTTTAAAAATTTAATTATTAAAACTTTAAATTTTAAAATTTAAAAATTTAAATTTTAAAATTTTAAAATTTAAAAATTTAAATTTTAAAATTTAAAAATTTAAATTTTAATATTTAAAAATTTAAATTTTAATATTTAAAAATTTAAATTTAAAAATTTAAATACTAACTTTTAAAAATTTAATTATTAAAACTTTAAATTTTAAAATTTAAAAACTTAAATTTTAAAATTTAAAAATTTAAATACTAAATTTAAAAAATTTAATAATTAAAACTTTAAATTTTAAAATATAAAAATTTAAAAATTTAAATACTAAATTTAAAAAATTTAATTATTAAAACTTTAAATTTAAAAATTTAAATACTAAATTTTAAAAATTTAATTATTAAAACTTTAAATTTTAAAATTTATAAATTTAAATACTAAATTTTAAAAATTTAATTTCAAAACTTTAAATTTTAAAATTTAAAAATTTAAATACTAAATTTTAATAATTTAAAAATTTAAATACTCAATTTTAAAAATTTAATTATTAAAACTTTAAATATTAAAATTTAAAAATTTAAATACTAAATTTTAAAAATTTAAATATTAAAACTTTAAATTTTAAAATTTAAAAATTTAAATACTAAATTTTAAAAATTTAATTATTAAAACTTTAAATTTTAAAATTTAAAAATTTAAATACTAAATTTTAAAAATTTAATTTCAAAACTTTAAATTTTAAAATTTAAATATTTAAATACTAAATTTTAAAAATTTAATTATTAAAGCTATAAATTTTAAAATTTATAAATTTAAATACTAACTTTTAAAAATTTAATTATTAAAACTTCAAATTTAAAAATTTAAATACTAAATTTTAAAAATTTAATTATTAAAACTTTAACTTTTAAAATTTAAAAATTTGAATACTAAATTTTAAAAATTTAATTATTAATACTTTAAATTTAAAAATTTAAATACTAAATTTTAAAAATTTAATTATTAAAACTTTATATTTTAAAATTTAAAAATTTAAATACTAAATTTTAAAAATTTAATTTCAAAACTTTAAATTTTAAAATTTAAAAATTTAAATACTAAATTTTAAAAATTTAATTATTAAAACATTAAATTTAAAAATTTAAATACTAAATTTTAAAAATTTAATTATTAAAACTTTAAATTATAAAATTTTAAATTTTAAATACTAAAGTTTAAAAATTTAATTATTAAAACTTTAAATTTTAAAATTTAAATTTTAAAATTTGTAAATTTAAATACTAAATTTTAAAAATTTAAATATTAAAACTTTAAATTTTAAAATTTAAAAATTCAAATACTAAATTTTAAAAATTTAATTATTAAAACTTTAAATTTTAAAATTTAAAAATTTAAATACTAAATTTTAAAAATTTAATTATTAAAACTTTAAATTTTAGAATTTAAAAATTTAAATTTTAAAATTTAAAAATTTAAATGCTAAATTTTAAAAATTTAATTATTAAAACTTTAAATTTTAAAATTTAAAAATTTAAATTTTAAAATTTTAAAATTTAAAAATTTAAATTTTAAAATTTAAAAATTTAAATTTTAATATTTAAAAATTTAAATTTTAATATTTAAAAATTTAAATTTAAAAATTTAAATACTAACTTTTAAAAATTTAATTATTAAAACTTTAAATTTTAAAATTTAAAAACTTAAATTTTAAAATTTAAAAATTTAAATACTAAATTTAAAAAATTTAATAATTAAAACTTTAAATTTTAAAATATAAAAATTTAAAAATTTAAATACTAAATTTAAAAAATTTAATTATTAAAACTTTAAATTTAAAAATTTAAATACTAAATTTTAAAAATTTAATTATTAAAACTTTAAATTTTAAAATTTATAAATTTAAATACTAAATTTTAAAAATTTAATTTCAAAACTTTAAATTTTAAAATTTAAAAATTTAAATACTAAATTTTAATAATTTAAAAATTTAAATACTCAATTTTAAAAATTTAATTATTAAAACTTTAAATATTAAAATTTAAAAATTTAAATACTAAATTTTAAAAATTTAAATATTAAAACTTTAAATTTTAAAATTTAAAAATTTAAATACTAAATTTTAAAAATTTAATTATTAAAACTTTAAATTTTAAAATTTAAAAATTTAAATACTAAATTTTAAAAATTTAATTTCAAAACTTTAAATTTTAAAATTTAAATATTTAAATACTAAATTTTAAAAATTTAATTATTAAAGCTATAAATTTTAAAATTTATAAATTTAAATACTAACTTTTAAAAATTTAATTATTAAAACTTCAAATTTAAAAATTTAAATACTAAATTTTAAAAATTTAATTATTAAAACTTTAACTTTTAAAATTTAAAAATTTAAATACTAAATTTTAAAAATTTAATTATTAAAACTTTAAATATTAAAATTTAAAAATTTAAATACTAAATTTTAAAAATTTAAATATTAAAACTTTAAATTTTAAAATTTAAAAATTTAAATACTAAATTTTAAAAATTTAATTATTAAAACTTTAAATTTTAAAATTTAAAAATTTAAATTTTAAAATTTTAAAATTTTAAAATTTAAAAATTTAAATTTTAAAATTTAAAAATTTAAATTTTAATATTTAAAAATTTAAATTTAAAAATTTAAATACTAACTTTTAAAAATTTAATTATTAAAACTTTAAATTTTAAAATTTAAAAACTTAAATTTTAAAATTTAAAAATTTAAACACTAAATTTAAAAAATTTAATTATTAAAACTTTAAATTTTAAAATATAAAAATTTAAAAATTTAAATACTAAATTTAAAAAATTTAATTATTAATACTTTAAATTTAAAAATTTAAATACTAAATTTTAAAAATTTAATTATTAAAACTTTATATTTTAAAATTTAAAAATTTAAATACTAAATTTTAAAAATTTAATTTCAAAACTTTAAATTTTAAAATTTAAAAATTTAAATACTAAATTTTAAAAATTTAATTATTAAAACATTAAATTTAAAAATTTAAATACTAAATTTTAAAAATTTAATTATTAAAACTTTAAATTATAAAATTTTAAATTTTAAATACTAAAGTTTAAAAATTTAATTATTAAAACTTTAAATTTTAAAATTTAAATTTTAAAATTTGTAAATTTAAATACTAAATTTTAAAAATTTAAATATTAAAACTTTAAATTTTAAAATTTAAAAATTCAAATACTAAATTTTAAAAATTTAATTATTAAAACTTTAAATTTTAAAATTTAAAAATTTAAATACTAAATTTTAAAAATTTAATTATTAAAACTTTAAATTTTAGAATTTAAAAATTTAAATTTTAAAATTTAAAAATTTAAATGCTAAATTTTAAAAATTTAATTATTAAAACTTTAAATTTTAAAATTTAAAAATTTAAATTTTAAAATTTTAAAATTTAAAAATTTAAATTTTAAAATTTAAAAATTTAAATTTTAATATTTAAAAATTTAAATTTTAATATTTAAAAATTTAAATTTAAAAATTTAAATACTAACTTTTAAAAATTTAATTATTAAAACTTTAAATTTTAAAATTTAAAAACTTAAATTTTAAAATTTAAAAATTTAAATACTAAATTTAAAAAATTTAATAATTAAAACTTTAAATTTTAAAATATAAAAATTTAAAAATTTAAATACTAAATTTAAAAAATTTAATTATTAAAACTTTAAATTTAAAAATTTAAATACTAAATTTTAAAAATTTAATTATTAAAACTTTAAATTTTAAAATTTATAAATTTAAATACTAAATTTTAAAAATTTAATTTCAAAACTTTAAATTTTAAAATTTAAAAATTTAAATACTAAATTTTAATAATTTAAAAATTTAAATACTCAATTTTAAAAATTTAATTATTAAAACTTTAAATATTAAAATTTAAAAATTTAAATACTAAATTTTAAAAATTTAAATATTAAAACTTTAAATTTTAAAATTTAAAAATTTAAATACTAAATTTTAAAAATTTAATTATTAAAACTTTAAATTTTAAAATTTAAAAATTTAAATACTAAATTTTAAAAATTTAATTTCAAAACTTTAAATTTTAAAATTTAAATATTTAAATACTAAATTTTAAAAATTTAATTATTAAAGCTATAAATTTTAAAATTTATAAATTTAAATACTAACTTTTAAAAATTTAATTATTAAAACTTCAAATTTAAAAATTTAAATACTAAATTTTAAAAATTTAATTATTAAAACTTTAACTTTTAAAATTTAAAAATTTAAATACTAAATTTTAAAAATTTAATTATTAAAACTTTAAATATTAAAATTTAAAAATTTAAATACTAAATTTTAAAAATTTAAATATTAAAACTTTAAATTTTAAAATTTAAAAATTTAAATACTAAATTTTAAAAATTTAATTATTAAAACTTTAAATTTTAAAATTTAAAAATTTAAATTTTAAAATTTTAAAATTTTAAAATTTAAAAATTTAAATTTTAAAATTTAAAAATTTAAATTTTAATATTTAAAAATTTAAATTTAAAAATTTAAATACTAACTTTTAAAAATTTAATTATTAAAACTTTAAATTTTAAAAATTAAAAACTTAAATTTTAAAATTTAAAAATTTAAACACTAAATTTAAAAAATTTAATTATTAAAACTTTAAATTTTAAAATATAAAAATTTAAAAATTTAAATACTAAATTTAAAAAATTTAATTATTAATACTTTAAATTTAAAAATTTAAATACTAAATTTTAAAAATTTAATTATTAAAACTTTATATTTTAAAATTTAAAAATTTAAATACTAAATTTTAAAAATTTAATTTCAAAACTTTAAATTTTAAAATTTAAAAATTTAAATACTAAATTTTAAAAATTTAATTATTAAAACATTAAATTTAAAAATTTAAATACTAAATTTTAAAAATTTAATTATTAAAACTTTAAATTATAAAATTTTAAATTTTAAATACTAAAGTTTAAAAATTTAATTATTAAAACTTTAAATTTTAAAATTTAAATTTTAAAATTTGTAAATTTAAATACTAAATTTTAAAAATTTAAATATTAAAACTTTAAATTTTAAAATTTAAAAATTCAAATACTAAATTTTAAAAATTTAATTATTAAAACTTTAAATTTTAAAATTTAAAAATTTAAATACTAAATTTTAAAAATTTAATTATTAAAACTTTAAATTTTAGAATTTAAAAATTTAAATTTTAAAATTTAAAAATTTAAATGCTAAATTTTAAAAATTTAATTATTAAAACTTTAAATTTTAAAATTTAAAAATTTAAATTTTAAAATTTTAAAATTTTAAAATTTAAAAATTTAAATTTTAAAATTTAAAAATTTAAATTTTAATATTTAAAAATTTAAATTTTAATATTTAAAAATTTAAATTTAAAAATTTAAATACTAACTTTTAAAAATTTAATTATTAAAACTTTAAATTTTAAAATTTAAAAACTTAAATTTTAAAATTTAAAAATTTAAATACTAAATTTAAAAAATTTAATAATTAAAACTTTAAATTTTAAAATATAAAAATTTAAAAATTTAAATACTAAATTTAAAAAATTTAATTATTAAAACTTTAAATTTAAAAATTTAAATACTAAATTTTAAAAATTTAATTATTAAAACTTTAAATTTTAAAATTTAAAAATTTAAATACTAAATTTTAAAAATTTAATTTCAAAACTTTAAATTTTAAAATTTAAAAATTTAAATACTAAATTTTAATAATTTAAAAATTTAAATACTCAATTTTAAAAATTTAATTATTAAAACTTTAAATTTAAAAATTTAAAAATTTAAATACTAAATTTTAAAAATTTAATTATTAAAACTTTAAATTTTAAAATTTAAAAATTTAAAAATTTAAATACTAAATAATAAAAATTTAATTATTAAAACATTAAATTTAAAAATTTAAATACTAAATTTTAATAATTTAAAAATCTAAATACTCAATTTTAAAAATTTAATTATTAAAACTTTAAATTTTAAAATTTAAAAATTTAAATTTTAAAAATTTAACTATTAAAACTTTAAATTTTAAAATTTAAAAATTTAAAACTAAATTTTAAAAATTAATTTATTAAAATTTTAAATTTTAAAATTTAAAAATTTAAATACTAAATTTTAAAAATTGAATTTTTAAAACTTTAAATTTTAAAATTTAAATATTTAAATACTAAATTTTAAAAATTTAATTATTAAAGCAATAAATTTTAAAATTTATAAATTTAAATACTAAATTTTAAAAATTTAATTATTAAAAATTTAAATTTTAATATTTAAAAATTTAAATACTAAATTTTAAAAGTTTAATTATTAAAATTTTAAATTTTAAAATTTATATATTTAAATACTAAATTTTAAAAATTTAACTATTAAAGCTATAAATTTTAAAATTTATAAATTTAAATACTAACTTTTAAAAATTTAATTATTAAAACTTTAAATTTTAAAATTGAAAAATTTAAATACTAAATTTTAAAAATTTAATTATTAAAACTTTAAATTTTAAAATTGAAAAATTTAAATACTAAATTTTAAAAATTTAATTATTAAAACTTTAAATTTTAAAATTTAAAAATTTAAATTTTAAAATTTAAAAATTTAAATTTTAAAATTTAAAAATTTAAATTTTAAAATTTAAAAATTTAAATACCAAATATAAAAAATTTTATTATAAAAACTTTAAATTTTAAAATTTAAAAATATAAAAATTTAAATACTAAATTTTAAAAATTTAATTATTAAAACTTTAAATTTTAAAATTTAAATATTTAAATATTAAATTCTAAAAATTTAATTATTAAAACTTTAAATTTTAAAATTTAAAAATTCAAATTTTAAAAATTTAACTATTAAAACTTTAAATTTTATAATTTAAAAATTTAAAACTAAATTTTAAAAATTAATTTATTAAAATTTTAAATTTTAAAATTTAAATATTTAAATACTAAATTTTAAAAATTTAATTATTAAAGCAATAAATTTTAAAATTTATAAATTTAAATACTAAATTTTAAAAATTTAATTATTAAAAATTTAAATATTAATATTTAAAAATTTAAATACTAAATTTTAAAAGTTTAATTATTAAAATTTTAAATTTTAAAATTTATATATTTAAATACTAAATTTTAAAAATTTAACTATTAAAGCTATAAATTTTAAAATTTATAAATTTAAATACTAACTTTTAAAAATTTAATTATTAAAACTTTAAATTTTAAAATTTAAAAATTTAAATACTAAATTTTAAAAATTTAATTATTAAAACTTTAAATTTTAAAATTTAAAAATTTAAATTTTAAAATTTTAAAATTTTAAAATTTAAAAATTTAAATTTTAAAATTTAAAAATTTAAATTTTAATATTTAAAAATTTAAATTTAAAAATTTAAATACTAACTTTTAAAAATTTAATTATTAAAACTTTAAATTTTAAAAATTAAAAACTTAAATTTTAAAATTTAAAAATTTAAACACTAAATTTAAAAAATTTAATTATTAAAACTTTAAATTTTAAAATATAAAAATTTAAAAATTTAAATACTAAATTTAAAAAATTTAATTATTAATACTTTAAATTTAAAAATTTAAATACTAAATTTTAAAAATTTAATTATTAAAACTTTATATTTTAAAATTTAAAAATTTAAATACTAAATTTTAAAAATTTAATTTCAAAACTTTAAATTTTAAAATTTAAAAATTTAAATACTAAATTTTAAAAATTTAATTATTAAAACATTAAATTTAAAAATTTAAATACTAAATTTTAAAAATTTAATTATTAAAACTTTAAATTATAAAATTTTAAATTTTAAATACTAAAGTTTAAAAATTTAATTATTAAAACTTTAAATTTTAAAATTTAAATTTTAAAATTTGTAAATTTAAATACTAAATTTTAAAAATTTAAATATTAAAACTTTAAATTTTAAAATTTAAAAATTCAAATACTAAATTTTAAAAATTTAATTATTAAAACTTTAAATTTTAAAATTTAAAAATTTAAATACTAAATTTTAAAAATTTAATTATTAAAACTTTAAATTTTAGAATTTAAAAATTTAAATTTTAAAATTTAAAAATTTAAATGCTAAATTTTAAAAATTTAATTATTAAAACTTTAAATTTTAAAATTTAAAAATTTAAATTTTAAAATTTTAAAATTTTAAAATTTAAAAATTTAAATTTTAAAATTTAAAAATTTAAATTTTAATATTTAAAAATTTAAATTTTAATATTTAAAAATTTAAATTTAAAAATTTAAATACTAACTTTTAAAAATTTAATTATTAAAACTTTAAATTTTAAAATTTAAAAACTTAAATTTTAAAATTTAAAAATTTAAATACTAAATTTAAAAAATTTAATAATTAAAACTTTAAATTTTAAAATATAAAAATTTAAAAATTTAAATACTAAATTTAAAAAATTTAATTATTAAAACTTTAAATTTAAAAATTTAAATACTAAATTTTAAAAATTTAATTATTAAAACTTTAAATTTTAAAATTTAAAAATTTAAATACTAAATTTTAAAAATTTAATTTCAAAACTTTAAATTTTAAAATTTAAAAATTTAAATACTAAATTTTAATAATTTAAAAATTTAAATACTCAATTTTAAAAATTTAATTATTAAAACTTTAAATTTAAAAATTTAAAAATTTAAATACTAAATTTTAAAAATTTAATTATTAAAACTTTAAATTTTAAAATTTAAAAATTTAAAAATTTAAATACTAAATAATAAAAATTTAATTATTAAAACATTAAATTTAAAAATTTAAATACTAAATTTTAATAATTTAAAAATCTAAATACTCAATTTTAAAAATTTAATTATTAAAACTTTAAATTTTAAAATTTAAAAATTTAAATTTTAAAAATTTAACTATTAAAACTTTAAATTTTAAAATTTAAAAATTTAAAACTAAATTTTAAAAATTAATTTATTAAAATTTTAAATTTTAAAATTTAAAAATTTAAATACTAAATTTTAAAAATTGAATTTTTAAAACTTTAAATTTTAAAATTTAAATATTTAAATACTAAATTTTAAAAATTTAATTATTAAAGCAATAAATTTTAAAATTTATAAATTTAAATACTAAATTTTAAAAATTTAATTATTAAAAATTTAAATTTTAATATTTAAAAATTTAAATACTAAATTTTAAAAGTTTAATTATTAAAATTTTAAATTTTAAAATTTATATATTTAAATACTAAATTTTAAAAATTTAACTATTAAAGCTATAAATTTTAAAATTTATAAATTTAAATACTAACTTTTAAAAATTTAATTATTAAAACTTTAAATTTTAAAATTGAAAAATTTAAATACTAAATTTTAAAAATTTAATTATTAAAACTTTAAATTTTAAAATTGAAAAATTTAAATACTAAATTTTAAAAATTTAATTATTAAAACTTTAAATTTTAAAATTTAAAAATTTAAATTTTAAAATTTAAAAATTTAAATTTTAAAATTTAAAAATTTAAATTTTAAAATTTAAAAATTTAAATACCAAATATAAAAAATTTTATTATAAAAACTTTAAATTTTAAAATTTAAAAATATAAAAATTTAAATACTAAATTTTAAAAATTTAATTATTAAAACTTTAAATTTTAAAATTTAAATATTTAAATATTAAATTCTAAAAATTTAATTATTAAAACTTTAAATTTTAAAATTTAAAAATTCAAATTTTAAAAATTTAACTATTAAAACTTTAAATTTTATAATTTAAAAATTTAAAACTAAATTTTAAAAATTAATTTATTAAAATTTTAAATTTTAAAATTTAAAAATTTAAATACTAAATTTTAAAAATTGAATTTTTAAAACTTTAAATTTTAAAATTTAAATATTTAAATACTAAATTTTAAAAATTTAATTATTAAAGCTATAAATTTTAAAATTTATAAATTTAAATACTAAATTTTAAAAATTTAATTATTAAAAATTTAAATTTTAATATTTAAAAATTTAAATACTAAATTTTAAAAGTTTAATTATTAAAACTTTAAATTTTAAAATTTATATATTTAAATACTAAATTTTAAAAATTTAACTATTAAAGCTATAAATTTTAAAATTTATAAATTTAAATACTAACTTTTAAAAATTTAATTATTAAAACTTTAAATTTTAAAATTGAAAAATTTAAATACTAAATTTTAAAAATTTAATTATTAAAACTTTAAATTTTAAAATTTAAAAATTTAAATACTATATTTTAAAAATTTAATTATTAAAACTTTAAATTTTAAAAATTTAAAAATTTAGATACTCAATTTTAAAAATTTAATTATTAAAACTTCAAATTTAAAAATTTAAAAATATAAATACTAACTTTTAAAAATTTAATTATTAAAACTTTAAATTTTAAAATTGAAAAATTTAAATACTAAATTTTAAAAATTTAATTATTAAAACTTTAAAATTGAAACTTTAAAAATTTAAATACTAAATTTTAAAAATTTAATTACTAAAACTTTAAATATTAAAATTTAAAAATTTAAATACTAAATTTTAAAAATTTAAATATTAAAACTTTAAATTTTAAAATTTAAAAATTTAAATACTAAATTTTAAAAATTTAATTTCAAAACTTTAAATTTTAAAATTTAAAAATTTAAATACTAAATTTTAATAATTTAAAAATTTAAATACTCAATTTTAAAAATTTAATTATTAAAACTTTAAATTTAAAAATTTAAAAATTTAAATACTAAATTTTAAAAATTTAATTATTAAAACTTTAAATTTTAAAATTTAAAAATTTAAAAATTTAAATACTAAATATTAAAAATTTAATTATTAAAACATTAAATTTAAAAATTTAAATACTAAATTTTAATAATTTAAAAATTTAAATACTCAATTTTAAAAATTTAATTATTAAAACTTTAAATTTTAAAATTTATAAATTTAAATTATAAAATTTGTATATTTAAATACTAAATTTTAAAAATTTAAATATTAAAACTTTAAATTTTAAAATTTAAAAATTCAAATACTAAATTTTAAAAATTTATTTATTAAAATTTTAAATTTTAATATTTAAAAATTTAAATACTAAATTTTAAAAGTTTAATTATTAAAACTTTAAATTTTAAAATTTAAAAATATAAAAATTTAAATACTAAATTTTAAAAATTTAATTATTAAAACTTTAAATTTTAAAATTTAAATATTTAAATATTAAATTCTAAAAATTTAATTATTAAAACTTTAAATTTTAAAATTTAAAAATTTAAATTTTAAAAATTTAACTATTAAAACTTTAAATTTTAAAATTTAAAAATTTAAAACTAAATTTTAAAAATTAATTTATTAAAATTTTAAATTTTAAAATTTAAAAATTTAAATACTAAATTTTAAAAATTGAATTTTTAAAACTTTAAATTTTAAAATTTAAATATTTAAATACTAAATTTTAAAAATTTAATTATTAAAGCTATAAATTTTAAAATTTATAAATTTAAATCCTAAATTTTAAAAATTTAATTATTAAAAATTTAAATTTTAATATTTAAAAATTTAAATACTAAATTTTAAAAGTTTAATTATTAAAACTTTAAATTTTAAAATTTATATATTTAAATACTAAATTTTAAAAATTTAACTATTAAAGCTATAAATTTTAAAATTTATAAATTTAAATACTAACTTTTAAAAATTTAATTATTAAAACTTTAAATTTTAAAATTGAAAAATTTAAATACTAAATTTTAAAAATTTAATTATTAAAACTTTAAATTTTAAAATTTAAAAATTTAAATACTATATTTTAAAAATTTAATTATTAAAACTTTAAATTTTAAAAATTTAAAAATTTAGATACTCAATTTTAAAAATTTAATTATTAAAACTTCATATTTAAAAATTTAAAAATATAAATACTAACTTTTAAAAATTTAATTATTAAAACTTTAAATTTTAAAATTGAAAAATTTAAATACTAAATTTTAAAAATTTAATTATTAAAACTTTAAATTTTAAAATTTAAAAATATAAATACTAACTTTTAAAAATTTAATTATTAAAACTTTAAATTTTAAAATTGAAAAATTTAAATACTAAATTTTAAAAATTTAATTATTAAAACTTTAAATTTTAAAATTTAAAAATTTAAATTTTAAAATTTAAAAATTTAAATTTTAAAATTTAAAAATTTAAATTTTAAAATTTAAAAATTTAAATACCAAATTTAAAAAATTTAATTATAAAAACTTTAAATTTTAAAATTTAAAAATATAAAAATTTAAATACTAAATTTTAAAAATTTAATTATTAAAACTTTAAATTTTAAAATTTAAATATTTAAATATTAAATTCTAAAAATTTAATTATTAAAACTTTAAATTTTAAAATTTAAAAATTTAAATTTTAAAAATTTAACTATTAAAACTTTAAATTTTATAATTTAAAAATTTAAAACTAAATTTTAAAAATTAATTTATTAAAATTTTAAATTTTAAAATTTAAAAATTTAAATACTATATTTTAAAAATTGAATTTTTAAAACTTTAAATTTTAAAATTTAAATATTTAAATACTAAATTTTAAAAATTTAATTATTAAAGCTATAAATTTTAAAATTTATAAATTTAAATACTAAATTTTAAAAATTTAATTATTAAAAATTTAAAT
Source organism: Aethina tumida (assembly GCF_024364675.1). Classification (NCBI taxonomy): domain Eukaryota; kingdom Metazoa; phylum Arthropoda; class Insecta; order Coleoptera; family Nitidulidae; genus Aethina; species Aethina tumida. The sequence continues at coordinate 20,857,892 of NC_065435.1, read as the reverse complement.
TTTAATATTTAAAAATTTAAATACTAAATTTTAAAAGTTTAATTATTAAAACTTTAAATTTTAAAATTTATATATTTAAATACTAAATTTTAAAAATTTAACTATTAAAGCTATAAATTTTAAAATTTATAAATTTAAATACTAACTTTTAAAAATTTAATTATTAAAACTTTAAATTTTAAAATTGAAAAATTTAAATACTAAATTTTAAAAATTTAATTATTAAAACTTTAAATTTTAAAATTTAAAAATTTAAATACTATATTTTAAAAATTTAATTATTAAAACTTTAAATTTTAAAAATTTAAAAATTTAGATACTCAATTTTAAAAATTTAATTATTAAAACTTCAAATTTAAAAATTTAAAAATATAAATACTAACTTTTAAAAATTTAATTATTAAAACTTTAAATTTTAAAATTGAAAAATTTAAATTTTAAAATTTAAAAATTTAAATTTTAAAATTTAAAAATTTAAATTTTAAAATTTAAAAATTTAAATTTTAATATTTAAAAATTTAAATTTAAAAATTTAAATGCTAACTTTTAATAATTTAATTATTAAAACATTAAATTTTGAAATTTAAAAATTTAAATACTAAATTCTAAAAATTTAATTATTAAAGCTTTAAATTTTAAAATTTATAAATTTAAATACTAAATTCTATAAATTTAATTATTAAAGCTTTAAATTTTAAAATTTATAAATTTAAATACTAAATTTTAAAAATTTAATTATTAAAATTTTAAAATTGAAACTTTAAAAATTTAAATACTATATTTTAAAAATTTTATTATTAAAACTTTAAATTTTAATATTTAAAAATTTATATACTAAATTTTAAAAGTTTAATTATTAAAACTATAAATTTTAAAATTTAAATATTTAAATACTAAATTTTAAAAATTTAATTATTAAAGCTTAAAATTTTAAAATTTATAAATTTAAATACTAACTTTTAAAAATTTAATTATTAAAATTTTAAATTTTAAAATTGAAAAATTTAAATACTAAATTTTAAAAATTTAATTATTAAAATTTTAAATTTTTAAATTTAAAAATTTAAATACTAAATTTTAAAAATTTAATTATTAAAACTTTAAATTTAAAAATTTAAAAATTTAAATACTAAATTTTAAAAATTTAATTATTAAAGCTTTAAATTTTAAAAATTTAAAAATTTAAATATTCAATTTTAAAAATTTAATTATTAAAACTTTAAATTTAAAAATTTAAATACTAAATTTCAAAAATTTAATTATTAAAACTTTGAATTTTAAAATTTAAAACTTTAAATTTTAATATTTAAAAATTTAAATTTAAAAATTTAAATACTAAATTTTAAAAGTTTAATTATTAAAACTTTAAATTTTAAAATTTATATATTTAAATACTAAATTTTAAAAATTTAACTATTAAAGCTATAAATTTTAAAATTTATAAATTTAAATACTAACTTTTAAAAATTTAATTATTAAAACTTTAAATTTTAAAATTGAAAAATTTAAATACTAAATTTTAAAAATTTAATTATTAAAACTTTAAATTTTAAAATTTAAAAATTTAAAACTAAATTTTAAAAATTAATTTATTAAAATTTTAAATTTTAAAATTTAAAAATTTAAATACTAAATTTTAAAAATTGAATTTTTAAAACTTTAAATTTTAAAATTTAAATATTTAAATACTAAATTTTAAAAATTTAATTATTAAAGCTATAAATTTTAAAATTTATAAATTTAAATACTAAATTTTAAAAATTTAATTATTAAAAATTTAAATTTTAATATTTAAAAATTTATATACTAAATTTTAAAAGTTTAATTATTAAAACTTTAAATTTTAAAATTTAAATACTAAATTTTAAAAATTTAATTATTAAAGCTTAAAATTTTAAAATTTATAAATTTAAATACTAACTTTTAAAAATTTAGTTATTAAAACTTTAAATTTTAAAATTGAAAAATTTAAATACTAAATTTTAAAAATTTAATTATTAAAACTTTAAATTTAAAAATTTAAATACTAAATTTTAAAAATTTAATTATTAAAACTTTAAATTTTAAAATTTAAAAATTTAAATTTTAAAATTTAAAAATTTAAATTTTAAAATTTAAAACTTTAAATTTTAATATTTAAAAATTTAAATTAAAAAATTTAAATACTAACTTTTAAAAATTTAATTATTAAAACTTTAAATTTTGAAATTTAAAAATTTAAATTTTAAAATTTAAAAATTTAAATTTTAAAATTTAAAAATTTAAATTTTAAAATTTAAAAATTTAAATTTTAATATTTAAAAATTTAAATTTAAAAATTTAAATGCTAACTTTTAATAATTTAATTATTAAAACATTAAATTTTGAAATTTAAAAATTTAAATACTAAATTCTAAAAATTTAATTATTAAAGCTTTAAATTTTAAAATTTATAAATTTAAATACTAAATTCTATAAATTTAATTATTAAAGCTTTAAATTTTAAAATTTATAAATTTAAATACTAAATTTTAAAAATTTAATTATTAAAATTTTAAAATTGAAACTTTAAAAATTTAAATACTATATTTTAAAAATTTTATTATTAAAACTTTAAATTTTAATATTTAAAAATTTATATACTAAATTTTAAAAGTTTAATTATTAAAACTATAAATTTTAAAATTTAAATATTTAAATACTAAATTTTAAAAATTTAATTATTAAAGCTTAAAATTTTAAAATTTATAAATTTAAATACTAACTTTTAAAAATTTAATTATTAAAATTTTAAATTTTAAAATTGAAAAATTTAAATACTAAATTTTAAAAATTTAATTATTAAAATTTTAAATTTTTAAATTTAAAAATTTAAATACTAAATTTTAAAAATTTAATTATTAAAACTTTAAATTTAAAAATTTAAAAATTTAAATACTAAATTTTAAAAATTTAATTATTAAAGCTTTAAATTTTAAAAATTTAAAAATTTAAATATTCAATTTTAAAAATTTAATTATTAAAACTTTAAATTTAAAAATTTAAATACTAAATTTCAAAAATTTAATTATTAAAACTTTGAATTTTAAAATTTAAAACTTTAAATTTTAATATTTAAAAATTTAAATTTAAAAATTTAAATACTAAATTTTAAAAGTTTAATTATTAAAACTTTAAATTTTAAAATTTATATATTTAAATACTAAATTTTAAAAATTTAACTATTAAAGCTATAAATTTTAAAATTTATAAATTTAAATACTAACTTTTAAAAATTTAATTATTAAAACTTTAAATTTTAAAATTGAAAAATTTAAATACTAAATTTTAAAAATTTAATTATTAAAACTTTAAATTTTAAAATTTAAAAATTTAAAACTAAATTTTAAAAATTAATTTATTAAAATTTTAAATTTTAAAATTTAAAAATTTAAATACTAAATTTTAAAAATTGAATTTTTAAAACTTTAAATTTTAAAATTTAAATATTTAAATACTAAATTTTAAAAATTTAATTATTAAAGCTATAAATTTTAAAATTTATAAATTTAAATACTAAATTTTAAAAATTTAATTTCAAAACTTTAAATTTTAAAATATAAAAATTTAAATACTAAATTTTAATAATTTAAAAATTTAAATACTAAATTTTAAAAATTTAATTATTAAAACTTTAAATTTTAAAATTTAAAAATTTAAAACTAAATTTTAAAAATTTATTTATTAAAATTTTAAATTTTAATATTTAAAAATTTAAATACTAAATTTTAAAAGTTTAATTATTAAAACTTTAAATTTTAAAATTTAAATATTTAAATACTAAATTTTAAAAATTTAATTATTAAAGCTATAAATTTTAAAATTTATAAATTTAAATACTAACTTTTAAAAATTTAATTATTAAAACTTCAAATTTAAAAATTTAAATACTAAATTTTAAAAATTTAATTATTAAAACTTTAACTTTTAAAATTTAAAAATTTAAATACTAAATTTTAAAAATTTAATTATTAAAACTTTAAATATTAAAATTTAAAAATTTAAATACTAAATTTTAAAAATTTAAATATTAAAACTTTACATTTTAAAATTTAAAAATTTAAATACTAAATTTTAAAAATTTAATTATTAAAACTTTAAATTTTAAAATTTAAAATTTTAAATTTTAAAATTTGCAAATTTAAATACTAAATTTTAAAAATTTAAATATTAAAACTTTAAATTTTAAAATTTAAAACTTTAAATTTTAATATTTAAAAATTTAAATTTAAAAATTTAAATACTAAATTTTAAAAATTTAATTATTAAAACTTTAAATTTTAAAATTTAAAAATTTAAATACTAAATTTTAAAAATTTAATTTCAAAACTTTAAATTTTAAAATATAAAAATTTAAATACTAAATTTTAATAATTTAAAAATTTAAATACTAAATTTTAAAAATTTAATTATTAAAACTTTAAATTTTAAAATTTAAAAATTTAAAAATTTAAATACTAAATATTAAAAATTTAATTATTAAAACATTAAATTTAAAAATTTAGATACTAAATTTTAAAAATTTAATTTCAAAACTTTAAATTTTAAAATTTAAAAATTTAAATACTAAATTTTGATAATTTAAAAATTTAAATACTCAATTTTAAAAATTTAATTATTAAAACTTTAAATTATTAAATTTTAAATTTTAAATAATAAATTTTAAAAATTTAATTATTAAAACTTTAAATTTTAAAATTTAAAAATTTAAATTTTAAAATTTGTAAATTTAAATACCAAATTTTAAAAATTTAAATATTAAAACTTTAAATTTTAAAATTTAAAAATTCAAATACTAAATTTTAAAAATTTAATTATTAAAACTTTAAACTTTAAAATTTAAAAATTTAAATACTAAATTTTAAAAATTTAATTATTAATACTTTAAATTTTAGAATTTAAAAATTTAAATTTTAAAATTTAAAAATTTAAATACTAAATTTTAAAAATTTAATTACTAAACCTTTAAATTTTAAAAGTTAAAAATTTAAATACTAAATTTTAAAATTTAAAACTTTAAATTTTAAAATTTAAATATTTAAATACTAAATTCTAAAAATTTAATTATTAAAGCTTTAAATTTTAAAATTTATAAATTTAAATACTAAATTTTAAAAATTTAATTATTAAAACTTTAAAATTAAAACTTAAAAAATTTAAATACTATATTTTAAAAATTTATTTATTAAAATTTTAAATTTTAAAATTTAAATATTTAAATACTAAATTTTAAAAATTTAATTATTAAAACTTTAAATTTTAAAATTTAAATATTTAAATAATAAATTTTAAAAATTTAATTATTAAAGCTTAAAATTTTAAAATTTATAAATTTAAATACTAATTTTTAAAAATTTAATTATTAAAACTTCAAATTTTAAAATTTAAAAATTTAAATACTAAATTTTAAAGTTTAATTATTAAAACTTTAAATTTTAAAATATAAAAATTTAAAACTAAATTTTAAAAATTTAATTATTAAAACCTTAAAATTGAAACTTTAAAAATTTAAATACTATATTTTAAAAATTTTATTATTAAAACTTAAAATTTTAATATTTAAAAATTTATATACTAAATTTTAAAAGTTTAATTATTAAAACTATAAATTTTAAAATTTAAATATTTAAATACTAAATTTTAAAAATTTAATTATTAAAGCTTAAAATTTTAAAATTTATAAATTTACATACTAACTTTTAAAAATTTAATTATTAAAATTTTAAATTTTAAAATTGAAAAATTTAAATACTAAATTTTAAAAATTTTATTATTAAAATTTTAAATTTTTAAATTTAAAAATTTAAATACTAAATTTTAGAAATTTAATTATTAAAACTTTAAATTTTAAAATTTAAAAATTCAAATACTAAATTTTAAAAATTTAATTATTAAAACTTTAAATTTTAAAATTTAAAAATTTAAATACTAACTTTTAAAAATTTAATTATTAAAACTTTAAATTTTAAAATTTAAATATTTAAATACTAAATTCTAAAAATTTAATTATTAAAGCTTTAAATTTTAAAATTTATAAATTTAAATACTAAATTCTAAAAATTTAATTATAAAGCCTTAAATTTTAAAATTTATAAATTTAAATACTAAATTTTAAAAATTTAATTATTAAAACTTTAAAATTGAAACTTTAAAAATTTAAATACTATGTTTTAAAAATTTAATTATTAAAACTTTAAATTTTAATATTTAAAAATTTATATACTAAATTTTAAAAGTTTAATTATTAAAACTTTAAATTTTAAAATTTAAATACTAAATTTTAAAAATTTAATTATTAAAGCTTAAAATTTTAAAATTTATAAATTTAAATACTAACTTTTAAAAATTTAATTATTAAAACTTTAAATTTTGAAATTTAAAAATTTAAATTTTAAAATTTAAAAATTTAAATTTTAAAATTTAAAAATTTAAATTTTAAAATTTAAAAATTTAAATTTTAATATTTAAAAATTTAAATTTAAAAATTTAAATGCTAACTTTTAAAAATTTAATTATTAAAACATTAAATTTTGAAATTTAAAAATTTAAATACTAAATTCTAAAAATTTAATTATTAAAGCTTTAAATTTTAAAATTTATAAATTTAAACACTAAATTCTATAAATTTAATTATTAAAGCTTTAAATTTTAAAATTTATAAATTTAAATACTAAATTTTAAAAATTTAATTATTAAAATTTTAAAATTGAAACTTTAAAAATTTAAATACTATATTTTAAAAATTTTATTATTAAAACTTTAAATTTTAATATTTAAAAATTTATATACTAAATTTTAAAAGTTTAATTATTAAAACTATAAATTTTTAAATTTAAATATTTAAATACTAAATTTTAAAAATTTAATTATTAAAGCTTAAAATTTTAAAATTTATATATTTAAATACTAACTTTTAAAAATTTAATTATTAAAATTTTAAATTTTAAAATTGAAAAATTTAAATACTAAATTTTAAAAATTTAATTATTAAAATTTTAAATTTTTAAATTTAAAAATTTAAATACTAAATTTTAAAAATTTAATTATTAAAACTTTAAATTTAAAAATTTAAAAATTTAAATACTAAATTTTAAAAATTTAATTATTAAAGCTTTAAATTTTAAAAATTTAAAAATTTAAATATTCAATTTTAAAATTTTAATTATTAAAACTTTAAATTTAAAAATTTAAATACTAAATTTCAAAAATTTAATTATTAAAACTTTAAATTTTAAAATTTAAAACTTTAAATTTTAATATTTAAAAATTTAAATTTAAATATTTAAATACTAACTTTTAAAAATTTAATTATTAAAACTTTAAATTTAAAAATTTAAATACTAAATTTTAGAAATTTAATTATTAAAACTTTAAATTTTAAAATTTAAAAATTTAAATACTAAATTTTAAAAATTTAATTTCAAAACTTTAAATTTTAAAATATAAAAATTTAAATACTAAATTTTAATAATTTAAAAATTTAAATACTAAATTTTAAAAATTTAATTATTAAAACTTTAAATTTTAAAATTTATAAATTTAAAAATTTAAATACTAAATTTTAAAAATTTAATTATTAAAACATTAAATTTAAAAATTTAGATACTAAATTTTAAAAATTTAATTTCAAAACTTTAAATTTTAAAATTTAAAAATTTAAATACTAAATTTTAATAATTTAAAAATTTAAATACTCAATTTTAAAAATTTAATTATTAAAACTTTAAATTTAAAAATTTAAAAATTTGAATACTAAATTTTAAATATTTAATTATTAAAACTTTAAATTTTAAAATTTAAAAATTTAAATACTAAATTTTAAAAATTTAATTATTAAAACTTTAAATTATTAAATTTTAAATTTTAAATAATAAATTTTAAAAATTTAATTATTAAAACTTTAAATTTTAAAATTTAAAAATTTAAATTTTAAAATTTGTAAATTTAAATACCAAATTTTAAAAATTTAAATATTAAAACTTTAAATTTTAAAATTTAAAAATTCAAATACTAAATTTTAAAAATTTAATTATTAAAACTTTAAACTTTAAAATTTAAAAATTTAAATACTAAATTTTAAAAATTTAATTATTAAAACTTTAAATTTTAGAATTTAAAAATTTAAATTTTAAAATTTAAAAATTTAAATACTAAATTTTAAAAATTTAATTACTAAACCTTTAAATTTTAAAAGTTAAAAATTTAAATACTAAATTTTAAAATTTAAAACTTTAAATTTTAAAATTTAAATATTTAAATACTAAATTCTAAAAATTTAATTATTAAAGCTTTAAATTTTAAAATTTATAAATTTAAATACTAAATTTTAAAAATTTAATTATTAAAACTTTAAAATTAAAACTTAAAAAATTTAAATACTATATTTTAAAAATTTATTTATTAAAATTTTAAATTTTAAAATTTAAATATTTAAATACTAAATTTTAAAAATTTAATTATTAAAACTTTAAATTTTAAAATTTAAATATTTAAATAATAAATTTTAAAAATTTAATTATTAAAGCTTAAAATTTTAAAATTTATAAATTTAAATACTAATTTTTAAAAATTTAATTACTAAAACTTCAAATTTTAAAATTTAAAAATTTAAATACTAAATTTTAAAGTTTAATTATTAAAACTTTAAATTTTAAAATTTAAAAATTTAAATACTAAATTTTAAAAATATAATTATTAAAACTTTAAATTTTAAAATTTAAAAATTTAAATTTAAAAATTTAAATGCTAACTTTTAAAAATTTTATTATTAAAACTTTAAATTTTAAAATTTAAAAATTTAAATTTAAAAATTTAAATGCTAACTTTTAAAAATTTAATTATTAAAACTTTAAATTTTGAAATTTAAAAATTTAAATTTTAAAATTTAAAAATTTAAATTTTAATATTTAAAAATTTAAATTTAAAAATTTAAATGCTAACTTTTAAAATTTAATTATTAAAACTTTAAATTTAAAAATTTAAAAATTTAAATACTAAATATTAAAAATTTAATTATTAAAACATTAAATTTAAAAATTTAAATACTAAATTTTAAAAATTTAATTATTAAAACTTTAAATTTTAAAATTTAAAAATTTAAATTTTAAAATTTGTAAATTTAAATACTAAATTTTAAAAATTTAAATATTAAAACTTTAAATTTTAAAATTTAAAAATTCAAATACTAAATTTTAAAAATTTAATTATAAAACTTTAAATTTTAAAATTTAAAAATTTAAATACTAAATTTTAAAAATTTAATTATTAAAACTTTAAATTTTAAAATTTAAATATTTAAATACTAAATTCTAAAAATTTAATTATTAAAACTTTAAATTTTAAAATTTAAAAATTTAAATACTAAATTTTAATAATTTAAAAATTTAAATACTCAATTTTAAAAATTTAATTATTAAAACTTTAAATTTAAAAATTTAAAAATTTGAATACTAAATTTTAAATATTTAATTATTAAAACTTTAAATTTTAAAATTTAAAAATTTAAATACTAAATTTTAAAAATTTAATTATTAAAACTTTAAATTATTAAATTTTAAATTTTAAATAATAAATTTTAAAAATTTAATTATTAAAACTTTAAATTTTAAAATTTAAAAATTTAAATTTTAAAATTTGTAAATTTAAATACCAAATTTTAAAAATTTAAATATTAAAACTTTAAATTTTAAAATTTAAAAATTCAAATACTAAATTTTAAAAATTTAATTATTAAAACATTAAACTTTAAAATTTAAAAATTTAAATACTAAATTTTAAAAATTTAATTATTAAAACTTTAAATTTTAGAATTTAAAAATTTAAATTTTAAAATTTAAAAATTTAAATACTAAATTTTAAAAATTTAATTACTAAACCTTTAAATTTTAAAAGTTAAAAATTTAAATATTTAAATACTAAATTCTAAAAATTTAATTATTAAAGCTTTAAATTTTAAAATTTATAAATTTAAATACTAAATTTTAAAAATTTAATTATTAAAACTTTAAAATTAAAACTTAAAAAATTTAAATACTATATTTTAAAAATTTATTTATTAAAATTTTAAATTTTAAAATTTAAATATTTAAATACTAAATTTTAAAAATTTAATTATTAAAACTATAAATTTTAAAATTTAAATATTTAAATAATAAATTTTAAAAATTTAATTATTAAAGCTTAAAATTTTAAAATTTATAAATTTAAATACTAATTTTTAAAAATTTAATTATTAAAACTTCAAATTTTAAAATTTAAAAATTTAAATACTAAATTTTAAAGTTTAATTATTAAAACTTTAAATTTTAAAATTTAAAAATTTAAATACTAAATTTTAAAAATATAATTATTAAAACTTTAAATTTTAAAATTTAAAAATTTAAATAATAAATTTTAAAAATTTAATTATTAAAACTTTAAATTTTAAAATTTAAAAATTTAAATTTAAAAATTTAAATGCTAACTTTTAAAAATTTAATTATTAAAACTTTAAATTTTGAAATTTAAAAATTTAAATTTTAAAATTTAAAAATTTAAATTTTAAAATTTAAAAATTTAAATTTTAAAATTTAAAAATTTAAATTTTAAAATTTAAAAATTTAAATTTTAATATTTAAAAATTTAAATTTAAAAATTTAAATGCTAACTTTTAAAAATTTAATTATTAAAACGTTAAATTTTGAAATTTAAAAATTTAAATTTTAAAATTTAAAAATTTAAATTTTAAAATTTAAAAATTTAAATTTTAAAATTTAAAAATTTAAATTTTAAAATTTAAAAATTTAAATTTTAATATTTAAAATTTTAAAATTTATAAATTTAAATACTAACTTTTAAAAATTTAATTATTAAAACTTTAAATTTTGAAATTTAAAAATTTAAATTTTAAAATTTAAAAATTTAAATTTTAAAATTTAAAAATTTAAATTTTAAAATTTAAAAATTTAAATTTTAATATTTAAAAATTTAAATTTAAAAATTTAAATGCTAACTTTTAAAAATTTAATTATTAAAACATTAAATTTTGAAATTTAAAAATTTAAATACTAAATTCTAAAAATTTAATTATTAAAGCTTTAAATTTTAAAATTTATAAATTTAAATACTAAATTCTATAAATTTAATTATTAAAGCTTTAAATTTTAAAATTTATAAATTTAAATACTAAATTTTAAAAATTTAATTATTAAAATTTTAAAATTGAAACTTTAAAAATTTAAATACTATATTTTAAAAATTTTATTATTAAAACTTTAAATTTTAATATTTAAAAATTTATATACTAAATTTTAAAAGTTTAATTATTAAAACTATAAATTTTTAAATTTAAATATTTAAATACTAAATTTTAAAAATTTAATTATTAAAGCTTAAAATTTTAAAATTTATATATTTAAATACTAACTTTTAAAAATTTAATTATTAAAATTTTAAATTTTAAAATTGAAAAATTTAAATACTAAATTTTAAAAATTTAATTATTAAAATTTTAAATTTTTAAATTTAAAAATTTAAATACTAAATTTTAAAAATTTAATTATTAAAACTTTAAATTTAAAAATTTAAAAATTTAAATACTAAATTTTAAAAATTTAATTATTAAAGCTTTAAATTTTAAAAATTTAAAAATTTAAATATTCAATTTTAAAAATTTAATTATTAAAACTTTAAATTTAAAAATTTAAATACTAAATTTCAAAAATTTAATTATTAAAACTTTAAATTTTAAAATTTAAAACTTTAAATTTTAATATTTAAAAATTTAAATTTAAATATTTAAATACTAACTTTTAAAAATTTAATTATTAAAACTTTAAATTTAAAAATTTAAATACTAAATTTTAGAAATTTAATTATTAAAACTTTAAATTTTAAAATTTAAAAATTTAAATACTAAATTTTAAAAATTTAATTTCAAAACTTTAAATTTTAAAATATAAAAATTTAAATACTAAATTTTAATAATTTAAAAATTTAAATACTAAATTTTAAAAATTTAATTATTAAAACTTTAAATTTTAAAATTTATAAATTTAAAAATTTAAATACTAAATTTTAAAAATTTAATTATTAAAACATTAAATTTAAAAATTTAGATACTAAATTTTAAAAATTTAATTTCAAAACTTTAAATTTTAAAATTTAAAAATTTAAATACTAAATTTTAATAATTTAAAAATTTAAATACTCAATTTTAAAAATTTAATTATTAAAACTTTAAATTTAAAAATTTAAAAATTTGAATACTAAATTTTAAATATTTAATTATTAAAACTTTAAATTTTAAAATTTAAAAATTTAAATACTAAATTTTAAAAATTTAATTATTAAAACTTTAAATTATTAAATTTTAAATTTTAAATAATAAATTTTAAAAATTTAATTATTAAAACTTTAAATTTTAAAATTTAAAAATTTAAATTTTAAAATTTGTAAATTTAAATACCAAATTTTAAAAATTTAAATATTAAAACTTTAAATTTTAAAATTTAAAAATTCAAATACTAAATTTTAAAAATTTAATTATTAAAACTTTAAACTTTAAAATTTAAAAATTTAAATACTAAATTTTAAAAATTTAATTATTAAAACTTTAAATTTTAGAATTTAAAAATTTAAATTTTAAAATTTAAAAATTTAAATACTAAATTTTAAAAATTTAATTACTAAACCTTTAAATTTTAAAAGTTAAAAATTTAAATACTAAATTTTAAAATTTAAAACTTTAAATTTTAAAATTTAAATATTTAAATACTAAATTCTAAAAATTTAATTATTAAAGCTTTAAATTTTAAAATTTATAAATTTAAATACTAAATTTTAAAAATTTAATTATTAAAACTTTAAAATTAAAACTTAAAAAATTTAAATACTATATTTTAAAAATTTATTTATTAAAATTTTAAATTTTAAAATTTAAATATTTAAATACTAAATTTTAAAAATTTAATTATTAAAACTTTAAATTTTAAAATTTAAATATTTAAATAATAAATTTTAAAAATTTAATTATTAAAGCTTAAAATTTTAAAATTTATAAATTTAAATACTAATTTTTAAAAATTTAATTATTAAAACTTCAAATTTTAAAATTTAAAAATTTAAATACTAAATTTTAAAGTTTAATTATTAAAACTTTAAATTTTAAAATTTAAAAATTTAAATACTAAATTTTAAAAATATAATTATTAAAACTTTAAATTTTAAAATTTAAAAATTTAAATTTAAAAATTTAAATGCTAACTTTTAAAAATTTTATTATTAAAACTTTAAATTTTAAAATTTAAAAATTTAAATTTAAAAATTTAAATGCTAACTTTTAAAAATTTAATTATTAAAACTTTAAATTTTGAAATTTAAAAATTTAAATTTTAAAATTTAAAAATTTAAATTTTAATATTTAAAAATTTAAATTTAAAAATTTAAAAATTTAAATACTAAATATTAAAAATTTAATTATTAAAACATTGAATTTAAAAATTTAAATACTAAATTTTAAAAATTTAATTATTAAAACTTTAAATTTTAAAATTTAAAAATTTAAATTTTAAAATTTGTAAATTTAAATACTAAATTTTAAAAATTTAAATATTAAAACTTTAAATTTTAAAATTTAAAAATTCAAATACTAAATTTTAAAAATTTAATTATAAAACTTTAAATTTTAAAATTTAAAAATTTAAATACTAAATTTTAAAAATTTAATTATTAAAACTTTAAATTTTAAAATTTAAATATTTAAATACTAAATTCTAAAAATTTAATTATTAAAACTTTAAATTTTAAAATTTAAAAATTTAAATACTAAATTTTAATAATTTAAAAATTTAAATACTCAATTTTAAAAATTTAATTATTAAAACTTTAAATTTAAAAATTTAAAAATTTGAATACTAAATTTTAAATATTTAATTATTAAAACTTTAAATTTTAAAATTTAAAAATTTAAATACTAAATTTTAAAAATTTAATTATTAAAACTTTAAATTATTAAATTTTAAATTTTAAATAATAAATTTTAAAAATTTAATTATTAAAACTTTAAATTTTAAAATTTAAAAATTTAAATTTTAAAATTTGTAAATTTAAATACCAAATTTTAAAAATTTAAATATTAAAACTTTAAATTTTAAAATTTAAAAATTCAAATACTAAATTTTAAAAATTTAATTATTAAAACTTTAAACTTTAAAATTTAAAAATTTAAATACTAAATTTTAAAAATTTAATTATTAAAACTTTAAATTTTAGAATTTAAAAATTTAAATTTTAAAATTTAAAAATTTAAATACTAAATTTTAAAAATTTAATTACTAAACCTTTAAATTTTAAAAGTTAAAAATTTAAATACTAAATTTTAAAATTTAAAACTTTAAATTTTAAAATTTAAATATTTAAATACTAAATTCTAAAAATTTAATTATTAAAGCTTTAAATTTTAAAATTTATAAATTTAAATACTAAATTTTAAAAATTTAATTATTAAAACTTTAAAATTAAAACTTAAAAAATTTAAATACTATATTTTAAAAATTTATTTATTAAAATTTTAAATTTTAAAATTTAAATATTTAAATACTAAATTTTAAAAATTTAATTATTAAAACTATAAATTTTAAAATTTAAATATTTAAATAATAAATTTTAAAAATTTAATTATTAAAGCTTAAAATTTTAAAATTTATAAATTTAAATACTAATTTTTAAAAATTTAATTATTAAAACTTCAAATTTTAAAATTTAAAAATTTAAATACTAAATTTTAAAGTTTAATTATTAAAACTTTAAATTTTAAAATTTAAAAATTTAAATACTAAATTTTAAAAATATAATTATTAAAACTTTAAATTTTAAAATTTAAAAATTTAAATAATAAATTTTAAAAATTTAATTATTAAAACTTTAAATTTTAAAATTTAAAAATTTAAATTTAAAAATTTAAATGCTAACTTTTAAAAATTTAATTATTAAAACTTTAAATTTTGAAATTTAAAAATTTAAATTTTAAAATTTAAAAATTTAAATTTTAAAATTTAAAAATTTAAATTTTAAAATTTAAAAATTTAAATTTTAAAATTTAAAAATTTAAATTTAAAAATTTAAATGCTAACTTTTAAAAATTTAATTATTAAAACTTTAAATTTTGAAATTTAAAAATTTAAATTTTAAAATTGAAAAATTTAAATACTAAATTTTAAAAATTTAATTATTAAAACTTTAAATTTAAAAATTTAAAAATTTAAAAATTTAAATTCTAAATATTAAAAATTTAATTATTAAAACATTAAATTTAAAAATTTAAATACTAAATTTTAAAAATTTAATTATTAAAACTTTAAATTTTAAAATTTAAAAATTTAAATTTTAAAATTTGTAAATTTAAATACTAAATTTTAAAAATTTAAATATTAAAACTTTAAATTTTAAAGTTTAAAAATTCAAATACTAAATTTTAAAAATTTAATTATAAAACTTTAAATTTTAAAATTTAATAATTTAAATACTAAATTTTAAAAATTTAATTATTAAAACTTTAAAATTAAAACTTTAAAAATTTAAATACTATATTTTAAAAATTTTATTATTAAAACTTTAAATTTTAATATTTAAAAATTTATATACTAAATTTTAAAAGTTTAATTATTAAAACTTTAAATTTTAAAATTTAAATATTTAAATACTAAATTTTAAAAATTTAATTATTAAAGCTTAAAATTTTAAAATTTATAAATTTAAATACTAACTTTTAAAAATTTAATTATTAAAATTTTAAATTTTAAAATTGAAAAATTTAAATACTAAATTTTAAAAATTTAATTATTAAAATTTTAAATTTTTAAATTTAAAAATTTAAATACTAAATTTTAAAAATTTAATTATTAAAACTTTAAATTTAAAAATTTAAAAATTTAAATACTAAATTTTCAAAATTTAATTATTAAACCTTTAAATTTTAAAAATTTAAAAATTTAAATATTCAATTTTAAAAAGTTAATTATTAAAACTTTAAATTTAAAAATTTAAATACTAAATTTTAAAAATTTAATTATTAAAACTTTAAATTTAAAAATTTAAAAATTTAAATACTAAATTTTAAAAATTTAATTATTAAAGCTTTAAATTTTAAAAATTTAAAAATTTAAATATTCAATTTTAAAAATTTAATTATTAAAACTTTAAATTTAAAAATTTAAATACTAAATTTCAAAAATTTAATTATTAAAACTTTAAATTTTAAAATTTAAAACTTTAAATTTTAATATTTAAAAATTTAAATTTAAATATTTAAATACTAACTTTTAAAAATTTAATTATTAAAACTTTAAATTTAAAAATTTAAATACTAAATTTTAGAAATTTAATTATTAAAACTTTAAATTTTAAAATTTAAAAATTTAAATACTAAATTTTAAAAATTTAATTTCAAAACTTTAAATTTTAAAATATAAAAATTTAAATACTAAATTTTAATAATTTAAAAATTTAAATACTAAATTTTAAAAATTTAATTATTAAAACTTTAAATTTTAAAATTTATAAATTTAAAAATTTAAATACTAAATTTTAAAAATTTAATTATTAAAACATTAAATTTAAAAATTTAGATACTAAATTTTAAAAATTTAATTTCAAAACTTTAAATTTTAAAATTTAAAAATTTAAATACTAAATTTTAATAATTTAAAAATTTAAATACTCAATTTTAAAAATTTAATTATTAAAACTTTAAATTTAAAAATTTAAAAATTTGAATACTAAATTTTAAATATTTAATTATTAAAACTTTAAATTTTAAAATTTAAAAATTTAAATACTAAATTTTAAAAATTTAATTATTAAAACTTTAAATTATTAAATTTTAAATTTTAAATAATAAATTTTAAAAATTTAATTATTAAAACTTTAAATTTTAAAATTTAAAAATTTAAATTTTAAAATTTGTAAATTTAAATACCAAATTTTAAAAATTTAAATATTAAAACTTTAAATTTTAAAATTTAAAAATTCAAATACTAAATTTTAAAAATTTAATTATTAAAACTTTAAACTTTAAAATTTAAAAATTTAAATACTAAATTTTAAAAATTTAATTATTAAAACTTTAAATTTTAGAATTTAAAAATTTAAATTTTAAAATTTAAAAATTTAAATACTAAATTTTAAAAATTTAATTACTAAACCTTTAAATTTTAAAAGTTAAAAATTTAAATACTAAATTTTAAAATTTAAAACTTTAAATTTTAAAATTTAAATATTTAAATACTAAATTCTAAAAATTTAATTATTAAAGCTTTAAATTTTAAAATTTATAAATTTAAATACTAAATTTTAAAAATTTAATTATTAAAACTTTAAAATTAAAACTTAAAAAATTTAAATACTATATTTTAAAAATTTATTTATTAAAATTTTAAATTTTAAAATTTAAATATTTAAATACTAAATTTTAAAAATTTAATTATTAAAACTTTAAATTTTAAAATTTAAATATTTAAATAATAAATTTTAAAAATTTATTTATTAAAGCTTAAAATTTTAAAATTTATAAATTTAAATACTAATTTTTAAAAATTTAATTATTAAAACTTCAAATTTTAAAATTTAAAAATTTAAATACTAAATTTTAAAGTTTAATTATTAAAACTTTAAATTTTAAAATTTAAAAATTTAAATACTAAATTTTAAAAATTTAATTATTAAAACTTTAAATTTTAAAATTTAAAAATTTAAATTTAAAAATTTAAATGCTAACTTTTAAAAATTTAATTATTAAAACTTTAAATTTTGAAATTTAAAAATTTAAATTTTAAAATTTAAAAATTTAAATTTTAATATTTAAAAATTTAAATTTAAAAATTTAAATGCTAACTTTTAAAAATTTAATTATTAAAACTTTAAATTTAAAAATTTAAATACTAAATTTTAGAAATTTAATTATTAAAACTTTAAATTTTAAAATTTAAAAATTTAAATACTAAATTTTAAAAATTTAATTTCAAAACTTTAAATTTTAAAATATAAAAATTTAAATACTAAATTTTAATAATTTAAAAATTTAAATACTAAATTTTAAAAATTTAATTATTAAAACTTTAAATTTTAAAATTTATAAATTTAAAAATTTAAATACTAAATTTTAAAAATTTAATTATTAAAACATTAAATTTAAAAATTTAGATACTAAATTTTAAAAATTTAATTTCAAAACTTTAAATTTTAAAATTTAAAAATTTAAATACTAAATTTTAATAATTTAAAAATTTAAATACTCAATTTTAAAAATTTAATTATTAAAACTTTAAATTTAAAAATTTAAAAATTTGAATACTAAATTTTAAATATTTAATTATTAAAACTTTAAATTTTAAAATTTAAAAATTTAAATACTAAATTTTAAAAATTTAATTATTAAAACTTTAAATTATTAAATTTTAAATTTTAAATAATAAATTTTAAAAATTTAATTATTAAAACTTTAAATTTTAAAATTTAAAAATTTAAATTTTAAAATTTGTAAATTTAAATACCAAATTTTAAAAATTTAAATATTAAAACTTTAAATTTTAAAATTTAAAAATTCAAATACTAAATTTTAAAAATTTAATTATTAAAACTTTAAACTTTAAAATTTAAAAATTTAAATACTAAATTTTAAAAATTTAATTATTAAAACTTTAAATTTTAGAATTTAAAAATTTAAATTTTAAAATTTAAAAATTTAAATACTAAATTTTAAAAATTTAATTACTAAACCTTTAAATTTTAAAAGTTAAAAATTTAAATACTAAATTTTAAAATTTAAAACTTTAAATTTTAAAATTTAAATATTTAAATACTAAATTCTAAAAATTTAATTATTAAAGCTTTAAATTTTAAAATTTATAAATTTAAATACTAAATTTTAAAAATTTAATTATTAAAACTTTAAATTATTAAATTTTAAATTTTAAATAATAAATTTTAAAAATTTAATTATTAAAACTTTAAATTTTAAAATTTAAAAATTTAAATTTTAAAATTTGTAAATTTAAATACCAAATTTTAAAAATTTAAATATTAAAACTTTAAAATTTAAAATTTAAAAATTCAAATACTAAATTTTAAAAATTTAATTATTAAAACTTTAAACTTTAAAATTTAAAAATTTAAATACTAAATTTTAAAAATTTAATTATTAAAACTTTAAATTTTAGAATTTAAAAATTTAAATTTTAAAATTTAAAAATTTAAATACTAAATTTTAAAAATTTAATTACTAAACCTTTAAATTTTAAAAGTTAAAAATTTAAATACTAAATTTTAAAATTTAAAACTTTAAATTTTAAAATTTAAATATTTAAATACTAAATTCTAAAAATTTAATTATTAAAGCTTTAAATTTTAAAATTTATAAATTTAAATACTAAATTTTAAAAATTTAATTATTAAAACTTTAAAATTAAAACTTAAAAAATTTAAATACTATATTTTAAAAATTTATTTATTAAAATTTTAAATTTTAAAATTTAAATATTTAAATACTAAATTTTAAAAATTTAATTATTAAAACTTTAAATTTTAAAATTTAAATATTTAAATAATAAATTTTAAAAATTTATTTATTAAAGCTTAAAATTTTAAAATTTATAAATTTAAATACTAATTTTTAAAAATTTAATTATTAAAACTTCAAATTTTAAAATTTAAAAATTTAAATACTAAATTTTAAAGTTTAATTATTAAAACTTTAAATTTTAAAATTTAAAAATTTAAATACTAAATTTTAAAAATTTAATTATTAAAACTTTAAATTTTAAAATTTAAAAATTTAAATTTAAAAATTTAAATGCTAACTTTTAAAAATTTAATTATTAAAACTTTAAATTTTGAAATTTAAAAATTTAAATTTTAAAATTTAAAAATTTAAATTTTAATATTTAAAAATTTAAATTTAAAAATTTAAATGCTAACTTTTAAAAATTTAATTATTAAAACTTTAAATTTAAAAATTTAAAAATTTAAATACTAAATATTAAAAATTTAATTATTAAAACATTAAATTTAAAAATTTAAATACTAAATTTTAAAAATTTAATAATTAAAACTTTAAATTTTAAAATTTAAAAATTTAAATTTTAAAATTTGTAAATTTAAATACTAAATTTTAAAAATTTAAATATTAAAACTTTAAATTTTAAAATTTAAAAATTCAAATACTAAATTTTAAAAATTTAATTATAAAACTTTAAATTTTAAAATTTAAAAATTTAAATACTAAATTTTAAAAATTTAATTATTAAAACTTTAAATTTTAAAATTTAAATATTTAAATACTAAATTCTAAAAATTTAATTATTAAAACTTTAAATTTTAAAATTTAAAAATTTAAATACTAAATTTTAATAATTTAAAAATTTAAATACTCAATTTTAAAAATTTAATTATTAAAACTTTAAATTATTAAATTTTAAATTTTAAATAATAAATTTTAAAAATTTAATTATTAAAACTTTAAATTTTAAAATTTAAAAATTTAAATTTTAAAATTTGTAAATTTAAATACCAAATTTTAAAAATTTAAATATTAAAACTTTAAATTTTAAAATTTAAAAATTCAAATACTAAATTTTAAAAATTTAATTATTAAAACTTTAAACTTTAAAATTTAAAAATTTAAATACTAAATTTTAAAAATTTAATTATTAAAACTTTAAATTTTAGAATTTAAAAATTTAAATTTTAAAATTTAAAAATTTAAATACTAAATTTTAAAAATTTAATTACTAAACCTTTAAATTTTAAAAGTTAAAAATTTAAATACTAAATTTTAAAATTTAAAACTTTAAATTTTAAAATTTAAATATATAAATACTAAATTCTAAAAATTTAATTATTAAAGCTTTAAATTTTAAAATTTATAAATTTAAATACTAAATTTTAAAAATTTAATTATTAAAACTTTAAAATTAAAACTTAAAAAATTTAAATACTATATTTTAAAAATTTATTTATTAAAATTTTAAATTTTAAAATTTAAATATTTAAATACTAAATTTTAAAAATTTAATTATTAAAACTATAAATTTTAAAATTTAAATATTTAAATAATAAATTTTAAAAATTTAATTAGTAAAGCTTAAAATTTTAAAATTTATAAATTTAAATACTAATTTTTAAAAATTTAATTATTAAAACTTCAAATTTTAAAATTTAAAAATTTAAATACTAAATTTTAAAGTTTAATTATTAAAACTTTAAATTTTAAAATTTAAAAATTTAAATACTAAATTTTAAAAATATAATTATTAAAACTTTAAATTTTAAAATTTAAAAATTTAAATAATAAATTTTAAAAATTTAATTATTAAAACTTTAAATTTTAAAATTTAAAAATTTAAATTTAAAAATTTAAATGCTAACTTTTAAAAATTTAATTATT
This sequence comes from Aethina tumida, assembly GCF_024364675.1. Lineage (NCBI taxonomy): Eukaryota > Metazoa > Arthropoda > Insecta > Coleoptera > Nitidulidae > Aethina > Aethina tumida. Next base: position 20,836,456 of record NC_065435.1, on the reverse strand, counting down.
AAAACTTTAAATTTTGAAATTTAAAAATTTAAATTTTAAAATTTAAAAATTTAAATTTTAAAATTTAAAAATTTAAATTTTAAAATTTAAAAATTTAAATTTTAAAATTTAAAAATTTAAATTTAAAAATTTAAATGCTAACTTTTAAAAATTTAATTATTAAAACTTTAAATTTTGAAATTTAAAAATTTAAATTTTAAAATTGAAAAATTTAAATACTAAATTTTAAAAATTTAATTATTAAAACTTTAAATTTAAAAATTTAAAAATTTAAATACTAAATATTAAAAATTTAATTATTAAAACATTAAATTTAAAAATTTAAATACTAAATTTTAAAAATTTAATTATTAAAACTTTAAATTTTGAAATTTAAAAATTTAAATTTTAAAATTTAAAAATTTAAATTTTAAAATTTAAAAATTTAAATTTAAAAATTTAAATGCTAACTTTTAAAAATTTAATTATTAAAACTTTAAATTTTGAAATTTAAAAATTTAAATTTTAAAATTTAAAAATTTAAATTTTAATATTTAAAAATTTAAATTTAAAAATTTAAATGCTAACTTTTAAAAATTTAATTATTAAAACTTTAAATTTAAAAATTTAAAAATTTAAATACTAAATATTAAAAATTTAATTATTAAAACATTAAATTTAAAAATTTAAATACTAAATTTTAAAAATTTAATTATTAAAACTTTAAATTTTAAAATTTAAAAATTTAAATTTTAAAATTTGTAAATTTAAATACTAAATTTTAAAAATTTAAATATTAAAACTTTAAATTTTAAAATTTAAAAATTCAAATACTAAATTTTAAAAATTTAATTATAAAACTTTAAATTTTAAAATTTAAAAATTTAAATACTAAATTTTAAAAATTTAATTATTAAAACTTTAAATTTTAAAATTTAAATATTTAAATACTAAATTCTAAAAATTTAATTATTAAAACTTTAAATTTTAAAATTTAAAAATTTAAATACTAAATTTTAATAATTTAAAAATTTAAATACTCAATTTTAAAAATTTAATTATTAAAACTTTAAATTTAAAAATTTAAAAATTTGAATACTAAATTTTAAATATTTAATTATTAAAACTTTAAATTTTAAAATTTAAAAATTTAAATACTAAATTTTAAAAATTTAATTATTAAAACTTTAAATTATTAAATTTTAAATTTTAAATAATAAATTTTAAAAATTTAATTATTAAAACTTTAAATTTTAAAATTTAAAAATTTAAATTTTAAAATTTGTAAATTTAAATACCAAATTTTAAAAATTTAAATATTAAAACTTTAAATTTTAAAATTTAAAAATTCAAATACTAAATTTTAAAAATTTAATTATTAAAACTTTAAACTTTAAAATTTAAAAATTTAAATACTAAATTTTAAAAATTTAATTATTAAAACTTTAAATTTTAGAATTTAAAAATTTAAATTTAAAAATTTAAAAATTTAAATACTAAATTTTAAAAATTTAATTACTAAACCTTTAAATTTTAAAAGTTAAAAATTTAAATACTAAATTTTAAAATTTAAAACTTTAAATTTTAAAATTTAAATATTTAAATACTAAATTCTAAAAATTTAATTATTAAAGCTTTAAATTTTAAAATTTATAAATTTAAATACTAAATTTTAAAAATTTAATTATTAAAACTTTAAAATTAAAACTTAAAAAATTTAAATACTATATTTTAAAAATTTATTTATTAAAATTTTAAATTTTAAAATTTAAATATTTAAATACTAAATTTTAAAAATTTAATTATTAAAACTATAAATTTTAAAATTTAAATATTTAAATAATAAATTTTAAAAATTTAATTAGTAAAGCTTAAAATTTTAAAATTTATAAATTTAAATACTAATTTTTAAAAATTTAATTATTAAAACTTCAAGTTTTAAAATTTAAAAATTTAAATACTAAATTTTAAAGTTTAATTATTAAAACTTTAAATTTTAAAATTTAAAAATTTAAATACTAAATTTTAAAAATATAATTATTAAAACTTTAAATTTTAAAATTTAAAAATTTAAATAATAAATTTTAAAAATTTAATTATTAAAACTTTAAATTTTAAAATTTAAAAATTTAAATTTAAAAATTTAAATGCTAACTTTTAAAAATTTAATTATTAAAACTTTAAATTTTGAAATTTAAAAATTTAAATTTTAAAATTTAAAAATTTAAATTTTAAAATTTTAAAATTTAAATTTTAAAATTTAAAAATTTAAATTTTAAAATTTAAAAATTTAAATTTAAAAATTTAAATGCTAACTTTTAAAAATTTAATTATTAAAACTTTAAATTTTGAAATTTAAAAATTTAAATTTTAAAATTGAAAAATTTAAATACTAAATTTTAAAAATTTAATTATTAAAACTTTAAATTTAAAAATTTAAAAATTTAAAAATTTAAATACTAAATATTAAAAATTTAATTATTAAAACATTAAATTTAAAAATTTAAATACTAAATTTTAAAAATTTAATTATTAAAACTTTAAATTTTAAAATTTAAAAATTTAAATTTTAAAATTTGTAAATTTAAATACTAAATTTTAAAAATTTAAATATTAAAACTTTAAATTTTAAAATTTAAAAATTCAAATACTAAATTTTAAAAATTTAATTATAAAACTTTAAATTTTAAAATTTAATAATTTAAATACTAAATTTTAAAAATTTAATTATTAAAACTTTAAAATTAAAACTTTAAAAATTTAAATACTATATTTTAAAAATTTTATTATTAAAACTTTAAATTTTAATATTTAAAAATTTATATACTAAATTTTAAAAGTTTAATTATTAAAACTTTAAATTTTAAAATTTAAATATTTAAATACTAAATTTTAAAAATTTAATTATTAAAGCTTAAAATTTTAAAATTTATAAATTTAAATACTAACTTTTAAAAATTTAATTATTAAAATTTTAAATTTTAAAATTGAAAAATTTAAATACTAAATTTTAAAAATTTAATTATTAAAATTTTAAATTTTTAAATTTAAAAATTTAAATACTAAATTTTAAAAATTTAATTATTAAAACTTTAAATTTAAAAATTTAAAAATTTAAATATTCAATTTTAAAAAGTTAATTATTAAAACTTTAAATTTAAAAATTTAAATACTAAATTTTAAAAATTTAATTATTAAAACTTTAAATTTTAAAATTTAAAAATTTAAATTTTAAAATTTAAAAATTTAAATTTTAAAATTTAAAACTTTAAATTTTAATATTTAAAAATTTAAATTTAAAAATTTAAATACTAACTTTTAAAAATTTAGTTATTAAAACTTTAAATTTAAAAATTTAAATACTAAATTTTAAAAATTTAATTATTAAAACTTTAAATTTTAGAATTTAAAAATTTAAATTTAAAACTTTAAATTTTAATATTTAAAAATTTAAATTTAAAAATTTAAATACTAACTTTTAAAAATTTAGTTATTAAAACTTTAAATTTAAAAATTTAAATACTAAATTTTAAAAATTTAATTATTAAAACTTTAAATTTTAGAATTTAAAAATTTAAATTTTAAAATTTAAAAATTTAAATACTAAATTTTAAAAATTTAATTACTAAACCTTTAAATTTTAAAAGTTAAAAATTTAAATACTAAATTTTAAAATTTAAAACTTTAAATTTTAAAATTTAAATATTTAAATACCAAATTCTAAAAATTTAATTATTAAAGCTTTAAATTTTAAAATTTATAAATTTAAATACTAAATTTTAAAAATTTAATTATTAAAACATTAAAATTAAAACTTAAAAAATTTAAATACTATATTTTAAAAATTTATTTATTAAAATTTTAAATTTTAAAATTTAAATATTTAAATACTAAATTTTAAAAATTTAATTATTAAAACTTTAAATTTTAAAATTTAAATATTTAAATAATAAATTTTAAAAATTTAATTATTAAAGCTTAAAATTTTAAAATTTATAAATTTAAATACTAATTTTTAAAAATTTAATTATTAAAACTTCAAATTTTAAAATTTAAAAATTTAAATACTAAATTTTAAAGTTTAATTATTAAAACTTTAAATTTTAAAATTTAAAAATTTAAATACTAAATTTTAAAAATATAATTATTAAAACTTTAAATTTTAAAATTTAAAAATTTAAATAATAAATTTTAAAAATTTAATTAGTAAAGCTTAAAATTTTAAAATTTATAAATTTAAATACTAATTTTTAAAAATTTAATTATTAAAACTTCAAATTTTAAAATTTAAAAATTTAAATACTAAATTTTAAAGTTTAATTATTAAAACTTTAAATTTTAAAATTTAAAAATTTAAATACTAAATTTTAAAAATTTAATTATTAAAACTTTAAATTTTAAAATTTAAAAATTTAAATTTAAAAATTTAAATGCTAACTTTTAAAAATTTAATTATTAAAACTTTAAATTTTGAAATTTAAAAATTTAAATTTTAAAATTTAAAAATTTAAATTTTAATATTTAAAAATTTAAATTTAAAAATTTAAATGCTAACTTTTAAAAATTTAATTATTAAAACTTTAAATTTAAAAATTTAAAAATTTAAATACTAAATATTAAAAATTTAATTATTAAAACATTAAATTTAAAAATTTAAATACTAAATTTTAAAAATTTAATTATTAAAACTTTAAATTTTAAAATTTAAAAATTTAAATTTTAAAATTTGTAAATTTAAATACTAAATTTTAAAAATTTAAATATTAAAACTTTAAATTTTAAAATTTAAAAATTCAAATACTAAATTTTAAAAATTTAATTATAAAACTTTAAATTTTAAAATTTAAAAATTTAAATACTAAATTTTAAAAATTTAATTATTAAAACTTTAAATTTTAAAATTTAAATATTTAAATACTAAATTCTAAAAATTTAATTATTAAAACTTTAAATTTTAAAATTTAAAAATTTAAATACTAAATTTTAATAATTTAAAAATTTAAATACTCAATTTTAAAAATTTAATTATTAAAACTTTAAATTTAAAAATTTAAAAATTTGAATACTAAATTTTAAATATTTAATTATTAAAACTTTAAATTTTAAAATTTAAAAATTTAAATACTAAATTTTAAAAATTTAATTATTAAAACTTTAAATTATTAAATTTTAAATAATAAATTTTAAAAATTTAATTATTAAAACTTTAAATTTTAAAATTTAAAAATTTAAATTTTAAAATTTGTAAATTTAAATACCAAATTTTAAAAATTTAAATATTAAAACTTTAAATTTTAAAATTTAAAAATTCAAATACTAAATTTTAAAAATTTAATTATTAAAACTTTAAACTTTAAAATTTAAAAATTTAAATACTAAATTTTAAAAATTTAATTATTAAAACTTTAAATTTTAGAATTTAAAAATTTAAATTTTAAAATTTAAAAATTTAAATACTAAATTTTAAAAATTTAATTACTAAACCTTTAAATTTTAAAAGTTAAAAATTTAAATACTAAATTTTAAAATTTAAAACTTTAAATTTTAAAATTTAAATATTTAAATACTAAATTCTAAAAATTTAATTATTAAAGCTTAAAATTTTAAAATTTATAAATTTAAATACTAAATTTTAAAAATTTAATTATTAAAACTTTAAAATTAAAACTTAAAAAATTTAAATACTATATTTTAAAAATTTATTTATTAAAATTTTAAATTTTAAAATTTAAATATTTAAATACTAAATTTTAAAAATTTAATTATTAAAACTATAAATTTTAAAATTTAAATATTTAAATAATAAATTTTAAAAATTTAATTAGTAAAGCTTAAAATTTTAAAATTTATAAATTTAAATACTAATTTTTAAAAATTTAATTATTAAAACTTCAAATTTTAAAATTTAAAAATTTAAATACTAAATTTTAAAGTTTAATTATTAAAACTTTAAATTTTAAAATTTAAAAATTTAAATACTAAATTTTAAAAATATAATTATTAAAACTTTAAATTTTAAAATTTAAAAATTTAAATAATAAATTTTAAAAATTTAATTATTAAAACTTTAAATTTTAAAATTTAAAAATTTAAATTTAAAAATTTAAATGCTAACTTTTAAAAATTTAATTATTAAAACTTTAAATTTTGAAATTTAAAAATTTAAATTTTAAAATTTAAAAATTTAAATTTTAAAATTTAAAAATTTAAATTTTAAAATTTAAAAATTTAAATTTTAAAATTTAAAAATTTAAATTTAAAAATTTAAATGCTAACTTTTAAAAATTTAATTATTAAAACTTTAAATTTTGAAATTTAAAAATTTAAATTTTAAAATTGAAAAATTTAAATACTAAATTTTAAAAATTTAATTATTAAAACTTTAAATTTAAAAATTTAAAAATTTAAAAATTTAAATACTAAATATTAAAAATTTAATTATTAAAACATTAAATTTAAAAATTTAAATACTAAATTTTAAAAATTTAATTATTAAAACTTTAAATTTTGAAATTTAAAAATTTAAATTTTAAAATTTAAAAATTTAAATTTTAAAATTTAAAAATTTAAATTTAAAAATTTAAATGCTAACTTTTAAAAATTTAATTATTAAAACTTTAAATTTTGAAATTTAAAAATTTAAATTTTAAAATTTAAAAATTTAAATTTTAATATTTAAAAATTTAAATTTAAAAATTTAAATGCTAACTTTTAAAAATTTAATTATTAAAACTTTAAATTTAAAAATTTAAAAATTTAAATACTAAATATTAAAAATTTAATTATTAAAACATTAAATTTAAAAATTTAAATACTAAATTTTAAAAATTTAATTATTAAAACTTTAAATTTTAAAATTTAAAAATTTAAATTTTAAAATTTGTAAATTTAAATACTAAATTTTAAAAATTTAAATATTAAAACTTTAAATTTTAAAATTTAAAAATTCAAATACTAAATTTTAAAAATTTAATTATAAAACTTTAAATTTTAAAATTTAAAAATTTAAATACTAAATTTTAAAAATTTAATTATTAAAACTTTAAATTTTAAAATTTAAATATTTAAATACTAAATTCTAAAAATTTAATTATTAAAACTTTAAATTTTAAAATTTAAAAATTTAAATACTAAATTTTAATAATTTAAAAATTTATATACTCAATTTTAAAAATTTAATTATTAAAACTTTAAATTTAAAAATTTAAAAATTTGAATACTAAATTTTAAATATTTAATTATTAAAACTTTAAATTTTAAAATTTAAAAATTTAAATACTAAATTTTAAAAATTTAATTATTAAAACTTTAAATTATTAAATTTTAAATTTTAAATAATAAATTTTAAAAATTTAATTATTAAAACTTTAAATTTTAAAATTTAAAAATTTAAATTTTAAAATTTGTAAATTTAAATACCAAATTTTAAAAATTTAAATATTAAAACTTTAAATTTTAAAATTTAAAAATTCAAATACTAAATTTTAAAAATTTAATTATTAAAACTTTAAACTTTAAAATTTAAAAATTTAAATACTAAATTTTAAAAATTTAATTATTAAAACTTTAAATTTTAGAATTTAAAAATTTAAATTTAAAAATTTAAAAATTTAAATACTAAATTTTAAAAATTTAATTACTAAACCTTTAAATTTTAAAAGTTAAAAATTTAAATACTAAATTTTAAAATTTAAAACTTTAAATTTTAAAATTTAAATATTTAAATACTAAATTCTAAAAATTTAATTATTAAAGCTTTAAATTTTAAAATTTATAAATTTAAATACTAAATTTTAAAAATTTAATTATTAAAACTTTAAAATTAAAACTTAAAAAATTTAAATACTATATTTTAAAAATTTATTTATTAAAATTTTAAATTTTAAAATTTAAATATTTAAATACTAAATTTTAAAAATTTAATTATTAAAACTATAAATTTTAAAATTTAAATATTTAAATAATAAATTTTAAAAATTTAATTAGTAAAGCTTAAAATTTTAAAATTTATAAATTTAAATACTAATTTTTAAAAATTTAATTATTAAAACTTCAAATTTTAAAATTTAAAAATTTAAATACTAAATTTTAAAGTTTAATTATTAAAACTTTAAATTTTAAAATTTAAAAATTTAAATACTAAATTTTAAAAATATAATTATTAAAACTTTAAATTTTAAAATTTAAAAATTTAAATAATAAATTTTAAAAATTTAATTATTAAAACTTTAAATTTTAAAATTTAAAAATTTAAATTTAAAAATTTAAATGCTAACTTTTAAAAATTTAATTATTAAAACTTTAAATTTTGAAATTTAAAAATTTAAATTTTAAAATTTAAAAATTTAAATTTTAAAATTTAAAAATTTAAATTTTAAAATTTAAAAATTTAAATTTTAAAATTTAAAAATTTAAATTTAAAAATTTAAATGCTAACTTTTAAAAATTTAATTATTAAAACTTTAAATTTTGAAATTTAAAAATTTAAATTTTAAAATTGAAAAATTTAAATACTAAATTTTAAAAATTTAATTATTAAAACTTTAAATTTAAAAATTTAAAAATTTAAAAATTTAAATACTAAATATTAAAAATTTAATTATTAAAACATTAAATTTAAAAATTTAAATACTAAATTTTAAAAATTTAATTATTAAAACTTTAAATTTTAAAATTTAAAAATTTAAATTTTAAAATTTGTAAATTTAAATACTAAATTTTAAAAATTTAAATATTAAAACTTTAAATTTTAAAATTTAAAAATTCAAATACTAAATTTTAAAAATTTAATTATAAAACTTTAAATTTTAAAATTTAATAATTTAAATACTAAATTTTAAAAATTTAATTATTAAAACTTTAAAATTAAAACTTTAAAAATTTAAATACTATATTTTAAAAATTTTATTATTAAAACTTTAAATTTTAATATTTAAAAATTTATATACTAAATTTTAAAAGTTTAATTATTAAAACTTTAAATTTTAAAATTTAAATATTTAAATACTAAATTTTAAAAATTTAATTATTAAAGCTTAAAATTTTAAAATTTATAAATTTAAATACTAACTTTTAAAAATTTAATTATTAAAATTTTAAATTTTAAAATTGAAAAATTTAAATACTAAATTTTAAAAATTTAATTATTAAAATTTTAAATTTTTAAATTTAAAAATTTAAATACTAAATTTTAAAAATTTAATTATTAAAACTTTAAATTTAAAAATTTAAAAATTTAAATACTAAATTTTTAAAATTTAATTATTAAACCTTGAAATTTTAAAAATTTAAAAATTTAAATATTCAATTTTAAAAAGTTAATTATTAAAACTTTAAATTTAAAAATTTAAATACTAAATTTTAAAAATTTAATTATTAAAACTTTAAATTTTAAAATTTAAAAATTTAAATTTTAAAATTTAAAAATTTAAATTTTAAAATTTAAAACTTTAAATTTTAATATTTAAAAATTTAAATTTAAAAATTTAAATACTAACTTTTAAAAATTTAGTTATTAAAACTTTAAATTTAAAAATTTAAATACTAAATTTTAAAAATTTAATTATTAAAACTTTAAATTTTAGAATTTAAAAATTTAAATTTAAAACTTTAAATTTTAATATTTAAAAATTTAAATTTAAAAATTTAAATACTAACTTTTAAAAATTTAGTTATTAAAACTTTAAATTTAAAAATTTAAATACTAAATTTTAAAAATTTAATTATTAAAACTTTAAATTTTAGAATTTAAAAATTTAAATTTTAAAATTTAAAAATTTAAATACTAAATTTTAAAAATTTAATTACTAAACCTTTAAATTTTAAAAGTTAAAAATTTAAATACTAAATTTTAAAATTTAAAACTTTAAATTTTAAAATTTAAATATTTAAATACCAAATTCTAAAAATTTAATTATTAAAGCTTTAAATTTTAAAATTTATAAATTTAAATACTAAATTTTAAAAATTTAATTATTAAAACATTAAAATTAAAACTTAAAAAATTTAAATACTATATTTTAAAAATTTATTTATTAAAATTTTAAATTTTAAAATTTAAATATTTAAATACTAAATTTTAAAAATTTAATTATTAAAACTTTAAATTTTAAAATTTAAATATTTAAATAATAAATTTTAAAAATTTAATTATTAAAGCTTAAAATTTTAAAATTTATAAATTTAAATACTAATTTTTAAAAATTTAATTATTAAAACTTCAAATTTTAAAATTTAAAAATTTAAATACTAAATTTTAAAGTTTAATTATTAAAACTTTAAATTTTAAAATTTAAAAATTTAAATACTAAATTTTAAAAATATAATTATTAAAACTTTAAATTTTAAAATTTAAAAATTTAAATAATAAATTTTAAAAATTTAATTATTAAAACTTTAAATTTTAAAATTTAAAAATTTAAATTTAAAAATTTAAATGCTAACTTTTAAAAATTTAATTATTAAAACTTTAAATTTTGAAATTTAAAAATTTAAATTTTAAAATTTAAAAATTTAAATTTTAAAATTTAAAAATTTAAATTATAAAATTTGTAAATTTAAATACTAAATTTTAAAAATTTAAATATTAAAACTTTAAATTTTAAAATTTAAAAATTCAAATACTAAATTTTAAAAATTTAATTATAAAACTTTAAATTTTAAAATTTAAAAATTTAAATACTAAATTTTAAAAATTTAATTATTAAAACTTTAAATTTTAAAATTTAAATATTTAAATACTAAATCCTAAAAATTTAATTATTAAAACTTTAAATTTTAAAATTTAAAAATTTAAATACTAAATTTTAATAATTTAAAAATTTAAATACTCAATTTTAAAAATTTAATTATTAAAACTTTAAATTTAAAAATTTAAAAATTTGAATACTAAATTTTAAATATTTAATTATTAAAACTTTAAATTTTAAAATTTAAGAATTTAAATACTAAATTTTAAAAATTTAATTATTAAAACTTTAAATTATTAAATTTTAAATTTTAAATAATAAATTTTAAAAATTTAATTATTAAAACTTTAAATTTTAAAATTTAAAAATTTAAATTTTAAAATTTGTAAATTTAAATACCAAATTTTAAAAATTTAAATATTAAAACTTTAAATTTTAAAATTTAAAAATTCAAATACTAAATTTTAAAAATTTAATTATTAAAACTTTAAACTTTAAAATTTAAAAATTTAAATACTAAATTTTAAAAATTTAATTATTAAAACTTTAAAATTAAAACTTAAAAAATTTAAATACTATATTTTAAAAATTTATTTATTAAAATTTTAAATTTTAAAATTTAAATATTTAAATACTAAATTTTAAAAATTTAATTATTAAAACTATAAATTTTAAAATTTAAATATTTAAATAATAAATTTTAAAAATTTAATTATTAAAGCTTAAAATTTTAAAATTTATAAATTTAAATACTAACTTTTAAAAATTTAATTATTAAAATTTTAAATTTTAAAATTGAAAAATTTAAATACTAAATTTTAAAAATTTAATTATTAAAATTTTAAATTTTAAAATTGAAAAATTTAAATACTAAATTTTAAAAATTTAATTATAAAACTTTAAATTTTAAAATTTAATAATTTAAATACTAAATTTTAAAAATTTAATTATTAAAACTTTAAAATTAAAACTTTAAAAATTTAAATACTAAATTTTAAAAATATAATTATTAAAACTTTAAATTTTAAAATTTAAAAATTTAAATAATAAATTTTAAAAATTTAATTATTAAAACTTTAAATTTTAAAATTTAAAAATTTAAATTTAAAAATTTAAATGCTAACTTTTAAAAATTTAATTATTAAAACTTTAAATTTTGAAATTTAAAAATTTAAATACTAAATTTTAAAGTTTAATTATTAAAACTTTAAATTTTAAAATTTAAAAATTTAAATACTAAATTTTAAAAATATAATTATTAAAACTTTAAATTTTAAAATTTAAAAATTTAAATAATAAATTTTAAAAATTTAATTATTAAAACTTTAAATTTTAAAATTTAAAAATTTAAATTTAAAAATTTAAATGCTAACTTTTAAAAATTTAATTATTAAAACTTTAAATTTTGAAATTTAAAAATTTAAATTTTAAAATTTAAAAATTTAAATTTTAAAATTTAAAAATTTTAATTTTAAAATTTAAAAATTTAAATTTTAAAATTTAAAAATTTAAATTTTAATATTTAAAAATTTAAATTTAAAAATTTAAATGCTAACTTTTAAAAATTTAATTATTAAAACTTTAAATTTTGAAATTTAAAAATTTAAATTTTAAAATTGAAAAATTTAAATACTAAATTTTAAAAATTTAATTATTAAAACTTTAAATTTAAAAATTTAAAAATTTAAAAATTTAAATACTAAATATTAAAAATTTAATTATTAAAACATTAAATTTAAAAATTTAAATACTAAATTTTAAAAATTTAATTATTAAAACTTTAAATTTTAAAATTTAAAAATTTAAATTTTAAAATTTGTAAATTTAAATACTAAATTTTAAAAATTTAAATATTAAAACTTTAAATTTTAAAATTTAAAAATTCAAATACTAAATTTTAAAAATTTAATTATAAAACTTTAAATTTTAAAATTTAATAATTTAAATACTAAATTTTAAAAATTTAATTATTAAAACTTTAAAATTAAAACTTTAAAAATTTAAATACTATATTTTAAAAATTTTATTATTAAAACTTTAAATTTTAATATTTAAAAATTTATATACTAAATTTTAAAAGTTTAATTATTAAAACTTTAAATTTTAAAATTTAAATATTTAAATACTAAATTTTAAAAATTTAATTATTAAAGCTTAAAATTTTAAAATTTATAAATTTAAATACTAACTTTTAAAAATTTAATTATTAAAATTTTAAATTTTAAAATTGAAAAATTTAAATACTAAATTTTAAAAATTTAATTATTAAAATTTTAAATTTTAAAATTGAAAAATTTAAATACTAAATTTTAAAAATTTAATTATTAAAATTTTAAATTTTTAAATTTAAAAATTTAAATACTAAATTTTAAAAATTTAATTATTAAAACTTTAAATTTAAAAATTTAAATACTAAATTTTAGAAATTTAATTATTAAAACTTTAAATTTTAAAATTTAAAAATTTAAATACTAAATTTTAGAAATTTAATTATTAAAACTTTAAATTTAAAAATTTAAAAATTTAAATACTAAATTTTTAAAATTTAATTATTAAAGCTTTAAATTTTAAAAATTTAAAAATTTAAATATTCAATTTTAAAAATTTAATTATTAAAACTTTAAATTTAAAAATTTAAATACTAAATTTTAAAAATATAATTATTTAAACTTTAAATTTTAAAATTTAAAAATTTAAATTTTAAAATTTAAAAATTTAAATTTTAAAATTTAAAACTTTAAATTTTAATATTTAAAAATTTAAGTTTAAAAATTTAAATACTAACTTTTAAAAATTTAATTATTAAAACTTTAAATTTAAAAATTTAAATACTAAATTTTAGAAATTTAATTATTAAAACTTTAAATTTTAAAATTTAAAAATTTAAATACTAAATTTTAGAAATTTAATTATTAAAACTTTAAATTTTAAAATTTAAAAATTTAAATTTTAAAATTTGTAAATTTAAATACTAAATTTTAAAAATTTAAATATTAAAACTTTAAATTTTAAAATTTAAAAATTCAAATACTAAATTTTAAAAATTTAATTATTAAAACTTTAAATTTTAAAATTTAAAAATTTAAATACTAACTTTTAAAAATTTAATTATTAAAACTTTAAATTTTAAAATTTAAATATTTAAATACTAAATTCTAAAAATTTAATTATTAAAGCTTTAAATTTTAAAATTTAAAAATTTAAATACTAACTTTTAAAAATTTAATTATTAAAACTTTAAATTTTAAAATTTAAAAATTTAAATACTAACTTTTAAAAATTTAATTATTAAAACTTTAAATTTTGAAATTTAAAAATTTAAATTTTAAAATTTAAAAATTTAAATTTTAAAATTTAAAAATTTAAATTTTAAAATTTAAAAATTTAAATTTTAAAATTTAAAAATTTAAATTTTAATATTTAAAAATTTAAATTTAAAAATTTAAATGCTAACTTTTAAAAATTTAATTATTAAAACTTTAAATTTTGAAATTTAAAAATTTAAATTTTAAAATTGAAAAATTTAAATACTAAATTTTAAAAATTTAATTATTAAAACTTTAAATTTAAAAATTTAAAAATTTAAAAATTTAAAAATTTAAATACTAAATATTAAAAATTTAATTATTAAAACATTAAATTTAAAAATTTAAATACTAAATTTTAAAAATTTAATTATTAAAACTTTAAATTTTAAAATTTAAAAATTTAAATTTTAAAATTTGTAAATTTAAATACTAAATTTTAAAAATTTAAATATTAAAACTTTAAATTTTAAAATTTAAAAATTCAAATACTAAATTTTAAAAATTTAATTATAAAACTTTAAATTTTAAAATTTAATAATTTAAATACTAAATTTTAAAAATTTAATTATTAAAACTTTAAAATTAAAACTTTAAAAATTTAAATACTATATTTTAAAAATTTTATTATTAAAACTTTAAATTTTAATATTTAAAAATTTATATACTAAATTTTAAAAGTTTAATTATTAAAACTTTAAATTTTAAAATTTAAATATTTAAATACTAAATTTTAAAAATTTAATTATTAAAGCTTAAAATTTTAAAATTTATAAATTTAAATACTAACTTTTAAAAATTTAATTATTAAAATTTTAAATTTTAAAATTGAAAAATTTAAATACTAAATTTTAAAAATTTAATTATTAAAATTTTAAATTTTTAAATTTAAAAATTTAAATACTAAATTTTAAAAATTTAATTATTAAAACTTTAAATTTAAAAATTTAAAAATTTAAATACTAAATTTTCAAAATTTAATTATTAAACCTTTAAATTTTAAAAATTTAAAAATTTAAATATTCAATTTTAAAAATTTAATTATTAAAACTTTAAATTTAAAAATTTAAATACTAAATTTTAAAAATTTAATTATTAAAACTTTAAATTTTAAAATTTAAAAATTTAAATTTTAAAATTTAAAAATTTAAATTTTAAAATTTAAAATTTTAAATTTTAATATTTAAAAATTTAAATTTAAAAATTTAAATACTAACTTTTAAAAATTTAGTTATTAAAACTTTAAATTTAAAAATTTAAATACTAAATTTTAGAAATTTAATTATTAAAACTTTAAATTTTAAAATTTAAAAATTCAAATACTAAATTTTAAAAATTTAATTATTAAAACTTTAAATTTTAAAATTTAAAAATTTAAATACTAACTTTTAAAAATTTAATTATTAAAACTTTAAATTTTAAAATTTAAATATTTAAATACTAAATTCTAAAAATTTAATTATTAAAGCTTTAAATTTTAAAATTTATAAATTTAAATACTAAATTCTAAAAATTTAATTATAAAGCTTTAAATTTTAAAATTTATAAATTTAAATACTAAATTTTAAAAATTTAATTATTAAAACTTTAAAATTGAAACTTTAAAAATTTAAATCCTATGTTTTAAAAATTTAATTATTAAAACTTTAAATTTTAAAATTTAAAAATTTAAATTTTAAAATTTAAAAATTTAAATTTTAAAATTTAAAACTTTAAATTTTAATATTTAAAAATTTAAATTTAAAAATTTAAATACTAACTTTTAAAAATTTAATTATTAAAACTTTAAATTTTGAAATTTAAAAATTTAAATTTTAAAATTGAAAAATTTAAATACTAAATTTTAAAAATTTAATTATTAAAACTTTAAATTTAAAAATTTAAAAATTTAAAAATTTAAATACTAAATATTAAAAATTTAATTATTAAAACATTAAATTTAAAAATTTAAATACTAAATTTTAAAAATTTAATTATTAAAACTTTAAATTTTAAAATTTAAAAATTTAAATTTTAAAATTTGTAAATTTAAATACTAAATTTTAAAAATTTAAATATTAAAACTTTAAATTTTAAAATTTAAAAATTCAAATACTAAATTTTAAAAATTTAATTATAAAACTTTAAATTTTAAAATTTAATAATTTAAATACTAAATTTTAAAAATTTAATTATTAAAACTTTAAAATTAAAACTTTAAAAATTTAAATACTATATTTTAAAAATTTTATTATTAAAACTTTAAATTTTAATATTTAAAAATTTATATACTAAATTTTAAAAGTTTAATTATTAAAACTTTAAATTTTAAAATTTAAATATTTAAATACTAAATTTTAAAAATTTAATTATTAAAGCTTAAAATTTTAAAATTTATAAATTTAAATACTAACTTTTAAAAATTTAATTATTAAAATTTTAAATTTTAAAATTGAAAAATTTAAATACTAAATTTTAAAAATTTAATTATTAAAATTTTAAATTTTTAAATTTAAAAATTTAAATACTAAATTTTAAAAATTTAATTATTAAAACTTTAAATTTAAAAATTTAAAAATTTAAATACTAAATTTTCAAAATTTAATTATTAAACCTTTAAATTTTAAAAATTTAAAAATTTAAATATTCAATTTTAAAAAGTTAATTATTAAAACTTTAAATTTAAAAATTTAAATACTAAATTTTAAAAATTTAATTATTAAAACTTTAAATTTTAAAATTTAAAAATTTAAATTTTAAAATTTAAAAATTTAAATTTTAAAATTTAAAACTTTAAATTTTAATATTTAAAAATTTAAATTTAAAAATTTAAATACTAACTTTTAAAAATTTAGTTATTAAAACTTTAAATTTAAAAATTTAAATACTAAATTTTAGAAATTTAATTATTAAAACTTTAAATTTTAAAATTTAAAAATTCAAATACTAAATTTTAAAAATTTAATTATTAAAACTTTAAATTTTAAAATTTAAAAATTTAAATACTAACTTTTAAAAATTTAATTATTAAAACTTTAAATTTTAAAATTTAAATATTTAAATACTAAATTCTAAAAATTTAATTATTAAAGCTTTAAATTTTAAAATTTATAAATTTAAATATTAAATTCTAAAAATTTAATTATAAAGCTTTAAATTTTAAAATTTATAAATTTAAATACTAAATTTTAAAAATTTAATTATTAAATCTTTAAAATTGAAACTTTAAAAATTTAAATACTATGTTTTAAAAATTTAATTATTAAAACTTTAAATTTTAATATTTAAAAATTTATATACTAAATTTTAAAAGTTTAATTATTAAAACTTTAAATTTTAAAATTTAAATACTAAATTTTAAAAATTTAATTATTAAAGCTTAAAATTTTAAAATTTATAAATTTAAATACTAACTTTTAAAAATTTAGTTATTAAAACTTTAAATTTTAAAATTGAAAAATTTAAATACTAAATTTTAAAAATTTAATTATTAAAACTTTAAATTTAAAAATTTAAATACTAAATTTTAAAAATTTAATTATTAAAACTTTAAATTTTAAAATTTAAAAATTTAAATTTTAAAATTTAAAAATTTAAATTTTAAAATTTAAAACTTTAAATTTTAATATTTAAAAATTTAAATTTAAAAATTTAAATACTAACTTTTAAAAATTTAATTATTAAAACTTTAAATTTTGAAATTTAAAAATTTAAACTTTAAAATTTAAAAATTTAAATTTTAAAATTTAAAAATTTAAATTTTAAAATTTAAATTTTAATATTTAAAAATTTAAATTTAAAAATTTAAATGGTAACTTTTAAAAATTTAATTATTAAAACATTAAATTTTGAAATTTAAAAATTTAAATACTAAATTCTAAAAATTTAATTATTAAAGCTTTAAATTTTAAAATTTATAAATTTAAATACTAAATTCTAAAAATTTAATTATTAAAGCTTTAAATTTTAAAATTTATAAATTTAAATACTAAATTTTAAAAATTTAATTATTAAAACTTTAAAATTGGAACTTTAAAAATTTAAATACTATATTTTAAAAATTTTATTATTAAAACTTTAAATTTTAATATTTAAAAATTTATATACTAAATTTTAAAAGTTTAATTATTAAATCTTTAAATTTTAAAATTTAAATATTTAAATACTAAATTTTAAAAATTTAATTATTAAAGCTTAAAATTTTAAAATTTATAAATTTAAATACTAACTTTTAAAAATTTAATTATTAAAATTTTAAATTTTAAAATTGAAAAATTTAAATACTAAATTTTAAAAATTTAATTATTAAAATTTTAAATTTTTAAATTTAAAAATTTAAATACTAAATTTTAAAAATTTAATTATTAAAACTTTAAATTTAAAAATTTAAAAATTTAAATACTAAATTTTTAAAATTTAATTTTTAAACCTTTAAATTTTAAAAATTTAAAAATTTAAATATTCAATTTTAAAAATTTAATTATTAAAACTTTAAATTTAAAAATTTAAATACTAAATTTTAAAAATTTATTTATTAAAACTTTAAATTTTAAAATTTAAAAATTTAAATTTTAAAATTTAAAAATTTAAATTTTAAAATTTAAAACTTTAAATTTTAATATTTAAAAATTTAAATTTAAAAATTTAAATACCAACTTTTAAAAATTTAATTATTAAAACTTTAAATTTAAAAATTTAAATACTAAATTTTAGAAATTTAATTATTAAAACTTTAAATTTTAAAATTTAAAAATTCAAATACTAAATTTTAAAAATTTAATTATTAAAACATTAAATTTAAAAATTTAAATACTAAATTTTAAAAATTTAATTATTAAAACTTTAAATTTTAAAATTTAAAAATTTAAATTTTAAAATTTGTAAATTTAAATACTATATTTTAAAAATTTTATTATTAAAACTTTAAATTTTAATATTTAAAAATTTATATACTAAATTTTAAAAGTTTAATTATTAAAACTTTAAATTTTAAAATTTAAATATTTAAATACTAAATTTTAAAAATTTAATTATTAAAGCTTAAAATTTTAAAATTTATAAATTTAAATACAAACTTTTAAAAATTTAATTATTAAAATTTTAAATTTTAAAATTGAAAAATTTAAATACTAAATTTTAAAAGTTTAATTATTAAAATTTTAAATTTTTAAATTTAAAAATTTAAATACTAAATTTTAAAAATTTAATTATTAAAACTTTAAATTTAAAAATTTAAATACTAAATTTTAGAAATTTAATTATTAAAACTTTAAATTTTAAAATTTAAAAATTTAAATACTAAATTTTAGAAATTTAATTATTAAAACTTTAAATTTAAAAATTTAAAAATTTAAATACTAAATTTTTAAAATTTAATTATTAAAGCTTTAAATTTTAAAAATTTAAAAATTTAAATATTCAATTTTAAAAATTTAATTATTAAAACTTTAAATTTAAAAATTTAAATACTAAATTTTAAAAATATAATTATTTAAACTTTAAATTTTAAAATTTAAAAATTTAAATTTTAAAATTTAAAAATTGAAATTTTAAAATTTAAAACTTTAAATTTTAATATTTAAAAATTTAAGTTTAAAAATTTAAATACTAACTTTTAAAAATTTAATTATTAAAACTTTAAATTTTAAAATTTAAATATTTAAATACTAAATTCTAAAAATTTAATTATTAAAGCTTTAAATTTTAAAATTTAAAAATTTAAATACTAACTTTTAAAAATTTAATTATTAAAACTTTAAATTTTAAAATTTAAAAATTTAAATACTAACTTTTAAAAATTTAATTATTAAAACTTTAAATTTTGAAATTTAAAAATTTAAATTTTAAAATTTAAAAATTTAAATTTTAAAATTTAAAAATTTAAATTTTAAAATTTAAAAATTTAAATTTTAAAATTTAAAAATTTAAATTTTAATATTTAAAAATTTAAATTTAAAAATTTAAATGCTAACTTTTAAAAATTTAATTATTAAAACTTTAAATTTTGAAATTTAAAAATTTAAATTTTAAAATTGAAAAATTTAAATACTAAATTTTAAAAATTTAATTATTAAAACTTTAAATTTAAAAATTTAAAAATTTAAAAATTTAAATACTAAATATTAAAAATTTAATTATTAAAACATTAAATTTAAAAATTTAAATACTAAATTTTAAAAATTTAATTATTAAAACTTTAAATTTTAAAATTTAAAAATTTAAATTTTAAAATTTGTAAATTTAAATACTAAATTTTAAAAATTTAAATATTAAAACTTTAAATTTTAAAATTTAAAAATTCAAATACTAAATTTTAAAAATTTAATTATAAAACTTTAAATTTTAAAATTTAATAATTTAAATACTAAATTTTAAAAATTTAATTATTAAAACTTTAAAATTAAAACTTTAAAAATTTAAATACTATATTTTAAAAATTTTATTATTAAAACTTTAAATTTTAATATTTAAAAATTTATATACTAAATTTTAAAAGTTTAATTATTAAAACTTTAAATTTTAAAATTTAAATATTTAAATACTAAATTTTAAAAATTTAATTATTAAAGCTTAAAATTTTAAAATTTATAAATTTAAATACTAACTTTTAAAAATTTAATTATTAAAATTTTAAATTTTAAAATTGAAAAATTTAAATACTAAATTTTAAAAATTTAATTATTAAAATTTTAAATTTTTAAATTTAAAAATTTAAATACTAAATTTTAAAAATTTAATTATTAAAACTTTAAATTTAAAAATTTAAAAATTTAAATACTAAATTTTCAAAATTTAATTATTAAACCTTTAAATTTTAAAAATTTAAAAATTTAAATATTCAATTTTAAAAATTTAATTATTAAAACTTTAAATTTAAAAATTTAAATACTAAATTTTAAAAATTTAATTATTAAAACTTTAAATTTTAAAATTTATAAATTTAAATTTTAAAATTTAAAAATTTAAATTTTAAAATTTAAAATTTTAAATTTTAATATTTAAAAATTTAAATTTAAAAATTTAAATACTAACTTTTAAAAATTTAGTTATTAAAACTTTAAATTTAAAAATTTAAATACTAAATTTTAGAAATTTAATTATTAAAACTTTAAATTTTAAAATTTAAAAATTCAAATACTAAATTTTAAAAATTTAATTATTAAAACTTTAAATTTTAAAATTTAAAAATTTAAATACTAACTTTTAAAAATTTAATTATTAAAACTTTAAATTTTAAAATTTAAATATTTAAATACTAAATTCTAAAAATTTAATTATTAAAGCTTTAAATTTTAAAATTTATAAATTTAAATACTAAATTCTAAAAATTTAATTATAAAGCTTTAAATTTTAAAATTTATAAATTTAAATACTAAATTTTAAAAATTTAATTATTAAAACTTTAAAATTGAAACTTTAAAAATTTAAATCCTATGTTTTAAAAATTTAATTATTAAAACTTTAAATTTTAAAATTTAAAAATTTAAATTTTAAAATTTAAAAATTTAAATTTTAAAATTTAAAACTTTAAATTTTAATATTTAAAAATTTAAATTTAAAAATTTAAATACTAACTTTTAAAAATTTAATTATTAAAACTTTAAATTTTGAAATTTAAAAATTTAAATTTTAAAATTTAAAAATTTAAATTTTAAAATTTAAAAATTTAAATTTTAAAATTTAAAAATTTAAATTTTAAAATTTAAAACTTTAAATTTTAATATTGAAAAATTTAAATACTAAATTTTAAAAATTTAATTATTAAAACTTTAAATTTTAAAATTTAAAAATTTAAATTTTAAAATTTATAAATTTAAATTTTAAAATTTAAAACTTTAAATTTTAATATTTAAAAATTTAAATTTAAAAATTTAAATACCAACTTTTAAAAATTTAATTATTAAAACTTTAAATTTAAAAATTTAAATACTAAATTTTAGAAATTTAATTATTAAAACTTTAAATTTTAAAATTTAAAAATTCAAATATTAAATTTTAAAAATTTAATTATTAAAACATTAAATTTAAAAATTTAAATACTAAATTTTAAAAATTTAATTATTAAAACTTTAAATTTTAAAATTTAAAAATTTAAATTTTAAAATTTGTAAATTTAAATACTATATTTTAAAAATTTTATTATTAAAACTTTAAATTTTAATATTTAAAAATTTATATACTAAATTTTAAAAGTTTAATTATTAAAACTTTAAATTTTAAAATTTAAATATTTAAATACTAAATTTTAAAAATTTAATTATTAAAGCTTAAAATTTTAAAATTTATAAATTTAAATACAAACTTTTAAAAATTTAATTATTAAAATTTTAAATTTTAAAATTGAAAAATTTAAATACTAAATTTTAAAAATTTAATTATTAAAATTTTAAATTTTTAAATTTAAAAATTTAAATACTAAATTTTAAAAATTTAATTATTAAAACTTTAAATTTAAAAATTTAAATACTAAATTTTAGAAATTTAATTATTAAAACTTTAAATTTTAAAATTTAAAAATTTAAATACTAAATTTTAGAAATTTAATTATTAAAACTTTAAATTTAAAAATTTAAAAATTTAAATACTAAATTTTTAAAATTTAATTATTAAAGCTTTAAATTTTAAAAATTTAAAAATTTAAATATTCAATTTTAAAAATTTAATTATTAAAACTTTAAATTTAAAAATTTAAATACTAAATTTTAAAAATATAATTATTTAAACTTTAAATTTTAAAATTTAAAAATTTAAATTTTAAAATTTAAAAATTTAAATTTTAAAATTTAAAACTTTAAATTTTAATATTTAAAAATTTAAGTTTAAAAATTTAAATACTAACTTTTAAAAATTTAATTATTAAAACTTTAAATTTAAAAATTTAAATACTAAATTTTAGAAATTTAATTATTAAAACTTTAAATTTTAAAATTTAAAAATTTAAATACTAAATTTTAGAAATTTAATTATTAAAACTTTAAATTTTAAAATTTAAAAATTTAAATTTTAAAATTTGTAAATTTAAATACTAAATTTTAAAAATTTAAATATTAAAACTTTAAATTTTAAAATTTAAAAATTCAAATACTAAATTTTAAAAATTTAATTATTAAAACTTTAAATTTTAAAATTTAAAAATTTAAATACTAACTTTTAAAAATTTAATTATTAAAACATTAAATTTTAAAATTTAAATATTTAAATACTAAATTCTAAAAATTTAATTATTAAAGCTTTAAATTTTAAAATTTAAAAATTTAAATACTAACTTTTAAAAATTTAATTATTAAAACTTTAAATTTTAAAATTTAAAAATTTAAATACTAACTTTTAAAAATTTAATTATTAAAACTTTAAATTTTGAAATTTAAAAATTTAAATTTTAAAATTTAAAAATTTAAATTTTAAAATTTAAAAATTTAAATTTTAAAATTTAAAAATTTAAATTTTAAAATTTAAAAATTTAAATTTTAATATTTAAAAATTTAAATACTAAATTTTAAAAATTTAATTATTAAAACTTTAAATTTAAAAATTTAAAAATTTAAAAATTTAAATACTAAATATTAAAAATTTAATTATTAAAACATTAAATTTAAAAATTTAAATACTAAATTTTAAAAATTTAATTATTAAAACTTTAAATTTTAAAATTTAAAAATTTAAATTTTAAAATTTGTAAATTTAAATACTAAATTTTAAAAATTTAAATATTAAAACTTTAAATTTTAAAATTTAAAAATTCAAATACTAAATTTTAAAAATTTAATTATAAAACTTTAAATTTTAAAATTTAATAATTTAAATACTAAATTTTAAAAATTTAATTATTAAAACTTTAAAATTAAAACTTTAAAAATTTAAATACTATATTTTAAAAATTTTATTATTAAAACTTTAAATTTTAATATTTAAAAATTTATATACTAAATTTTAAAAGTTTAATTATTAAAACTTTAAATTTTAAAATTTAAATATTTAAATACTAAATTTTAAAAATTTAATTATTAAAGCTTAAAATTTTAAAATTTATAAATTTAAATACTAACTTTTAAAAATTTAATTATTAAAATTTTAAATTTTAAAATTGAAAAATTTAAATACTAAATTTTAAAAATTTAATTATTAAAATTTTAAATTTTTAAATTTAAAAATTTAAATACTAAATTTTAAAAATTTAATTATTAAAACTTTAAATTTAAAAATTTAAAAATTTAAATACTAAATTTTCAAAATTTAATTATTAAACCTTTAAATTTTAAAAATTTAAAAATTTAAATATTCAATTTTAAAAATTTAATTATTAAAACTTTAAATTTAAAAATTTAAATACTAAATTTTAAAAATTTAATTATTAAAACTTTAAATTTTAAAATTTAAAAATTTAAATTTTAAAATTTAAAAATTTAAATTTTAAAATTTAAAACTTTAAATTTTAATATTTAAAAATTTAAATTTTAAAATTTAAATACTAACTTTTAAAAATTTAGTTATTAAAACTTTAAATTTAAAAATTTAAATACTAAATTTTAGAAATTTAATTATTAAAACTTTAAATTTTAAAATTTAAAAATTCAAATACTAAATTTTAAAAATTTAATTATTATAACTTTAAATTTTAAAATTTAAAAATTTAAATACTAACTTTTAAAAATTTAATTATTAAAACTTTAAATTTTAAAATTTAAATATTTAAATACAATATTCTAAAAATTTAATTATTAAAGCTTTAAATTTTAAAATTTATAAATTTAAATACTAAATTCTAAAAATTTAATTATAAAGCTTTAAATTTTAAAATTTATAAATTTAAATACTAAATTTTAAAAATTTAATTATTAAAACTTTAAAATTGAAACTTTAAAAATTTAAATCCTATGTTTTAAAAATTTAATTATTAAAACTTTAAATTTTAATATTTAAAAATTTATATACTAAATTTTAAAAGTTTAATTATTAAAACTTTAAATTTTAAAATTTAAATACTAAATTTTAAAAATTTAATTATTAAAGCTTAAAATTTTAAAATTTATAAATTTAAATACTAACTTTTAAAAATTTAGTTATTAAAACTTTAAATTTTAAAATTGAAAAATTTAAATACTAAATTTTATAAATTTAATTATCAAAACTTTAAATTTAAAAATTTAAATACTAAATTTTAAAAATTTAATTATTAAAACTTTAAATTTTAAAATTTAAAAATTTAAATTTTATAATTTAAAAATTTAAATTTTAAAATTTAAAACTTTAAATTTTAATATTTAAAAATTTAAATACTAACTTTTAAAAATTTAATTATTAAAACTTTAAATTTTGAAATTTAAAAATTTAAATTTTAAAATTTAAAAATTTAAATTTTAAAATTTAAAAATTTAAATTTTAAAATTTAAAAATTTAAATTTTAATATTTAAAAATTTAAATTTAAAAATTTAAATGCTAACTTTTAAAAATTTAATTATTAAAACATTAAATTTTGAAATTTAAAAATTTAAATACTAAATTCTAAAAATTTAATTTTTAAAGCTTTAAATTTTAAAATTTATAAATTTAAATACTAAATTCTAAAAATTTAATTATTAAAGCTTTAAATTTTAAAATTTATAAATTTAAATACTAAATTTTAAAAATTTAATTATTAAAACTTTAAAATTGAAACTTTAAAAATTTAAATACTATATTTTAAAAATTTTATTATTAAAACTTTAAATTTTAATATTTAAAAATTTATATACTAAATTTTAAAAGTTTAATTATTAAATCTTTAAATTTTAAAATTTAAATATTTAAATACTAAATTTTAAAAATTTAATTATTAAAGCTTAAAATTTTAAAATTTATAAATTTAAATACTAACTTTTAAAAATTTAATTATTAAAATTTTAAATTTTAAAATTGAAAAATTTAAATACTAAATTTTAAAAATTTAATTATTAAAATTTTAAATTTTTAAATTTAAAAATTTAAATACTAAATTTTAAAAATTTAATTATTAAACCTTTAAATTTTAAAAATTTAAAAATTTAAATATTCAATTTTAAAAATTTAATTATTAAAACTTTAAATTTAAAAATTTAAATATTAAATTTTAAAAATTTAATTATTAAAATTTTAAATTTTAAAATTTAAAAATTTAAATTTTAAAATTTAAAAATTTAAATTTTAAAATTTAAAAATTTAAATTTTAAAATTTAAAACTTTAAATTTTAATATTTAAAAATTTAAATTTAAAAATTTAAATACTAACTTTTAAAAATTTAATTATTAAAACTTTAAATTTAAAAATTTAAATACTAAATTTTAGAAATTTAATTATTAAAACTTTAAATTTTAAAATTTAAAAATTCAAATACTAAATTTTAAAAATTTAATTATTAAACCATTAAATTTAAAAATTTAAATACTAAATTTTAAAAATTTAATTATTAAAACTTTAAATTTTAAAATTTAAAAATTTAAATTTTAAAATTTGTAAATTTAAATACTATATTTTAAAAATTTTATTATTAAAACTTTAAATTTTAATATTTAAAAATTTATATACTAAATTTTAAAAGTTTAATTATTAAAACTTTAAATTTTAAAATTTAAATATTTAAATACTAAATTTTAAAAATTTAATTATTAAAGCTTAAAATTTTAAAATTTATAAATTTAAATACAAACTTTTAAAAATTTAATTATTAAAATTTTAAATTTTAAAATTGAAAAATTTAAATACTAAATTTTAAAAATTTAATTATTAAAATTTTAAATTTTTAAATTTAAAAATTTAAATACTAAATTTTAAAAATTTAATTATTAAAACTTTAAATTTAAAAATTTAAATACTAAATTTTAGAAATTTAATTATTAAAACTTTAAATTTTAAAATTTTAAAAATTTAAATACTAAATTTTAGAAATTTAATTATTAAAACTTTAAATTTTAAAATTTAAAAATTTAAATTTTAAAATTTGTAAATTTAAATACTATATTTTAAAAATTTTATTATTAAAACTTTAAATTTTAATATCTAAAAATTTATATACTAAATTTTAAAAGTTTAATTATTAAAACTTTAAATTTTAAAATTTAAATATTTAAATACTAAATTTTAAAAATTTAATTATTAAAGCTTAAAATTTTCAAATTTATAAATTTAAATACAAACTTTTAAAAATTTAATTATTAAAATTTTAAATTTTAAAATTGAAAAATTTAAATACTAAATTTTAAAAATTTAATTATTAAAATTTTAAATTTTTAAATTTAAAAATTTAAATACTAAATTTTAAAAATTTAATTATTAAAACGTTAAATTTAAAAATTTAAATACTAAATTTTATAAATTTAATTATTAAAACTTTAAATTTTAAAATTTAAAAATTTAAATACTAACTTTTAAAAATTTAATTATTAAAACTTTAAATTTTAAAATTTAAATATTTAAATACTAAATTCTAAAAATTTAATTATTAAAGCTTTAAATTTTAAAATTTATAAATTTAAATACTAAATTCTAAAAATTAATTATTAAAGCTTTAAATTTTAAAATTTATAAATTTAAATACTAAATTTTAAAAATTTAATTATTAAAACTTTAAAATTGAAACTTTAAAAATTTAAATACTATGTTTTAAAAATTTAATTATTAAAACTTTAAATTTTAATATTTAAAAATTTATATACTAAATTTTAAAAGTTTAATTATTAAAACTTTAAATTTTAAAATTTAAATATTTAAATACTTAATTTTAAAAATTTAATTATTAAAGCTTAAAATTTTAAAATTTATAAATTTAAATACTAACTTTTAAAAATTTAGTTATTAAAACTTTAAATTTTAAAATTGAAAAATTTAAATACTAAATTTTGAAAATTTAATTATTAAAACTATAAATTTAAAAATTTAAAAATTTAAATACTAAATTTTTAAAATTTAATTATTAAAGCTTTAAATTTTAAAAATTTAAAAATTTAAATACTAAATTTTAAAAATTTAATTATTAAAACCTTAAATTTTAAAATTTAAAAATTTAAATTTTAAAATTTAAAAATTTAAATTTTAAAATTTAAAACTTTAAATTTTAAAATTTAAAAATTTAAATACTAAATTTTAAAATTTAAAACTTTAAATTTAAAAATTTAAATATTTAAATACTAAATTCTAAAAATTTAATTATTAAAGCTTTAAATTTTAAAATTTATAAATTTAAATACTAAATTTTAAAAATTTAATTATTAAAACTTTAAAATTGAAACTTTAAAAATTTAAATACTATGTTTTAAAAATTTAATTATTAAAACTTTAAATTTTAATATTTAAAAATTTAAATACTAAATTTTAAAAGTTTAATTATTAAAATTTTAAATTTTAAAATTTAAATATTTAAATACTAAATTTTAAAAATTTAATTATTAAAACTTTAAATTTTAAAATTTAAATATTTAAATACTAAATTTTAAAAATTTAATTATTAAAGCTTAAAATTTTAAAATTTATAAATTTAAATACTAATTTTTAAAAATTTAATTAATAAAACTTCAAATTTTAAAATTTAAAAATTTAAATACTAAATTTTAAAGTTTAATTATTAAAACTTTAAATTTTAAAATTTAAATATTTAAATACTAAATTTTAAAAATTTAATTATTAAAGCTTAAAATTTTAAAATTTATAAATTTAAATACTAACTTTTAAAAATTTAATTATTAAAACTTTAAATTTTAAAATTGAAAAATTTAAATACTAAATTTTAAAAATTTAATTTCAAAACTTTAAATTTTAAAATTTAAAAATTTAAATACTAAATTTTAATAATTTAAAAATTTAAATACTCAATTTTAAAAATTTAATTATTAAAACTTTAAATTTAAAAATTTAAAAATTTGAATACTAAATTTTAAATATTTAATTATTAAAACTTTAAATTTTAAAATTTAAAAATTTAAATACTAAATTTTAAAAATTTAATTATTAAAACTTTAAATTTTAAAATTTAAAAATTTAAATTTTAAAATTTGTAAATTTAAATACTAAATTTTAAAAATTTAAATAATAAAACTTTAAATTTTAAAATTTAAAAATTCAAATACTAAATTTTAAAAATTTAATTATTATAACTTTAAACTTTAAAATTTAAAAATTTAAATACTAAATTTTAAAAATTTAATTATTAAAACTTTAAATTTTAGAATTTAAAAATTTAAATTTTAAAATTGAAAAATTTAAATACTAAATTTTAAAAATTTAATTATTAAAACTTTAAATTTAAAAATTTAAAAATTTAAATACTAAATTTTTAAAATTTAATTATTAAAGCTTTAAATTTTAAAAATTTAAAAATTTAAATACTATATTTTAAAAATTTAATTATTAAAACTTTAAATTTTAAAATTTAAATATTTAAATACTAAATTTTAAAAATTTAATTATTAAAGCTTAAAATTTTAAAATTGAAAAATTTAAATACTAAATTTTAAAAATTTAATTATTAAAACTTTAAAATTAAAACTTAAAAAATTTAAATACTATATTTTAAAAATTTATTTATTAAAATTTTAAATTTTAAAATTTAAATATTTAAATACTAAATTTTAATAATTTAATTATTAAAACTTTAAATTTTAAAAATTTAAAAATTTAAATATTCAATTTTAAAAATTTAATTATTAAAACTTTAAAATTAAAACTTAAAAAATTTAAATACTATATTTTAAAAATTTATTTATTAAAATTTTAAATTTTAAAATTTAAAAATTTAAATACTAAATTTTTAAAATTTAATTATTAAAGCTTTAAATTTTAAAAATTTAAAAATTTAAATATTCAATTTTAAAAATTTAATTATTAAAACTTTTAATTTAAAAATTTAAATTTTAAAATTTAAAACTTTAAATTTTAATATTTAAAAATTTAAATTTAAAAATTTAAATACTAACTTTTAAAAATTTAATTATTAAAACCTTAAATTATAAAATTTTAAATTTTAAATACTAAATTTTAAAAATTTAATTATTAAAACTTTAAATTTTAAAATTTAAAAATTTAAATTTTAAAATTTGTAAATTTAAATACTAAATTTTAAAAATTTAATTTCAAAACTTTAAATTTTAAAATTTAAAAATTTAAATACTAAATTTTAATAATTTAAAAATTTAAATACTCAATTTTAAAAATTTAATTATTAAAACTTTAAATTTAAAAATTTAAAAATTTGAATACTAAATTTTAAATATTTAATTATTAAAACTTTAAATATTAAAATTTAAAAATTTAAATACTAAATTTTAAAAATTTAATTATTAAAACTTTAAATTATAAAATTTTAAATTTTAAATACTAAATTTTAAAAATTTAATTATTAAAACTTTAAATTTTAAAATTTAAAAATTTAAATTTTAAAATTTGTAAATTTAAATACTAAATTTTAAAAATTTAAATAATAAAACTTTAAATTTTAAAATTTAAAAATTCAAATACTAAATTTTAAAAATTTAATTATTAAAACTTTAAACTTTAAAATTTAAAAATTTAAATACTAAATTTTAAAAATTTAATTATTAAAACTTTAAATTTTAGAATTTAAAAATTTAAATTTTAAAATTTAAAAATTTAAATACTAAATTTTAAAATTTAAAACTTTAAATTTAAAAATTTAAATATTTAAATACTAAATTCTGAAAATTTAATTATTAAGGCTTTAAATTTTAAAATTTATAAATTTAAATACTAAATTTTAAAAATTTAATTATTAAAACTTTAAAATTAAAACTTAAAAAATTTAAATACTATATTTTAAAAATTTATTTATTAAAATTTTAAATTTTAAAATTTAAATATTTAAATACTAAATTTTAAAAATTTAATTATTAAAGCTTAAAATTTTAAAATTTATAAATTTAAATACTAATTTTTAAAAATTTAATTATTAAAACTTCAAATTTTAAAATTTAAAAATTTAAATACTAAATTTTAAAGTTTAATTATTAAAACTTTAAATTTTAAAATTTAAATATTTAAATACTAAATTTTAAAAATTTAAGTATTAAAGCTTAAAATTTTAAAATTTATAAATTTAAATACTAACTTTTAAAAATTTAATTATTAAAACTTTAAATTTTAAAATTGAAAAATTTAAATACTAAATTTTAAAAATTTAATTATTAAAACTTTAAATTTAAAAATTTAAAAATTTAAATACTAAATTTTTAAAATTTATTTATTAAAGCTTTAAATTTTAAAAATTTAAAAATTTAAATACTATATTTTAAAAATTTAATTATTAAAACTTTAAATTTTAAAATTTAAATATTTAAATACCAAATTTTAAAAATTTAATTATTAAAGCTTAAAATTTTAAAATTGAAAAATTTAAATACTAAATTTTAAAAATTTAATTATTAAAACTTTAAAATTAAAACTTAAAAAATTTAAATACTATATTTTAAAAATTTATTTATTAAAATTTTAAATTTTAAAATTTAAATATTTAAATACTAAATTTTAAAAATTTAATTATTAAAACTTTAAATTTAAAAAATTTAAAAATTTAAATATTCAATTTTAAAAATTTAATTATTAAAACTTTAAAATTAAAACTTAAAAAATTTAAATACTATATTTTAAAAATTTAAAAATTTAAATACTAAATTTTTAAAATTTAATTATTAAAGCTTTAAATTTTAAAAATTTAAAAATTTAAATATTCAATTTTAAAAATTTAATTATTAAAACTTTAAATTTAAAAATTTAAATACTAAATTTTAAAAATTTAATTATTAAAACTTTAAATTTTAATATTTAAAAATTTAAATTTAAAAATTTAAATACTAACT
Source organism: Aethina tumida (assembly GCF_024364675.1). Taxonomy (NCBI): domain Eukaryota; kingdom Metazoa; phylum Arthropoda; class Insecta; order Coleoptera; family Nitidulidae; genus Aethina; species Aethina tumida. The sequence continues at coordinate 20,804,687 of NC_065435.1, read as the reverse complement.
TTTAAAAATTTAATTATTAAAACTTTAAATTATAAAATTTTAAATTTTAAATACTAAATTTTAAAAATTTAATTATTAAAATTTTAAATTTTAAAATTTAAAAATTTAAATTTTAAAATTTGTAAATTTAAATACTAAATTTTAAAAATTTAAATATTAAAACTTTAAATTTTAAAATTTAAAAATTCAAATACTAAATTTTAAAAATTTAATTATTAAAACTTTAAATTTTAAAATTTTAAAAATTTAAATTTTAAAATTTGTAAATTTAAATACTAAATTTTAAAAATTTAATTATTAAAACTTTAAACTTTAAAATTTAAAAATTTAAATACTAAATTTTAAAAATTTAATTATTAAAACTTTAAATTTTAGAATTTAAAAATTTAAATTTTAAAATTTAAAAATTTAAATACTAAATTTTAAAAATTTAATTACTAAACCTTTAAATTTTAAAAGTTAAAAATTTAAATACTAAATTTTAAAAATTTAATTATTAAAACTTTAAAATTAAAACTTAAAAAATTTAAATACTATATTTTAAAAATTTATTTATTAAAATTTTAAATTTTAAATACTAAATTTTAAAAATTTAATTATTAAAACTTCAAATTTTAAAATTTAAAAATTTAAATACTAAATTTTAAAGTTTCATTATTAAAACTTTAAATTTTAAAATTTAAAAATTTAAATACTAAATTTTAAAAATTTAATTATTAAAACTTTAAATTTAAAAATTTAAAAATTTAAATACTAAATTTTAAAAATATAATTATTAAAACTTTAAATTTTAAAATTTAAAAATTTAAATACTAAATTTTAAAAATTTAATTATTAAAACTTTAAACTTTAAAATTTAAAAATTTAAATTTTAATATTTAAAAATTTAAATTTAAAAATTTAAATGCTAACTTTTAAATATTTAATTATTAAAACTTTAAATTTTGAAATTTAAAAATTTAAATTTTAAAATTTAAAAATTTAAATTTAAAAATTTAAAAATTTAAATTTTAAAATTTAAAAATTTAAATTTTAATATTTAAAAATTTAAATTTAAAAATTTAAATGCTAACTTTTAAAAATTTAATTATTAAAACTTTAAATTTTGAAATTTAAAAATTTAAATTTTAAAATTTAAAAATTTAAATTTTAATATAAAAAAATTTAAATTTAAAAATTTAAATGCTAACTTTTAAAAATTTAATTATTAAAACTTAAAATTTTAAAATTTAAATAATTTAAATTTTAAAATTTAAAAATTTAAATACTAAATTTTAAAAATTTAATTATTAAAACTTTAAATTTTAAAATTTAAAAATTTAAATTTTAAAATTTAAAAATTTAAATTTTAATATTTAAAAATTTAAATTTAAAAATTTATATGCTAACTTTTAAAAATTTAATTATTAAAACTTTAAATTTTGAAATTTAAAAATTTAAATTTTAAAATTGAAAAATTTAAAAACTAAATTTTAAAAATTTAATTATTAAAACTTTAAATTTAAAAATTTAAAAATTTAAAAATTTAAAAATTTAAAAATTTAAAAATTTAAATACTAAATATTAAAAATTTAATTATTAAAACATTAAATTTAAAAATTTAAATACTAAATTTTAAAAATTTAATTATTAAAACTTTAAATGTTAAAATTTAAAAATTTAAATACTAAATTTTAGAAATTTAATTATTAAAACTTTAAATTATAAAATTTTAAATTTTAAATACTAAAGTTTAAAAATTTAATTATTAAAACTTTAAATTTTAAAATTTAAAAATTTAAATTTTAAAATTTAAAAATTCAAATACTAAATTTAAAAAATTTAATTATTTAAACTTTAAATTTTAAAATTTAAAAATTTAAATACTAAATTTTAAAAATTTAATTATTAAAGATTAAAATTTTAAAATTTATAAATTAAAAGTTAGTATTTAAATTTATAAATTTTAAAATTTTAAGCTTTAATAATTAAATTTTTAAAATTTAGTATTTAAATTTTTAAATTTTAAAATTTAAAGTTTTAATAATTAAACTTTAAAATTTAGTATTTAAATTTTTAACTTTAAATTTTAAAATTGAAAAATTTAAATACTAAATTTTAAAAATTTAATTATTAAAACTTTAAATTTAAAAATTTAAAAATATAAATACTAAATTTTTAAAATTTCATTATTAAAGCTTTAAATTTTAAAAATTTAAAAATTTAAATATTCAATTTTAAAAATTTAATTATTAAAACTTTAAATTTAAAAATTTAAATACTAAATTTTAAAAATTTAATTATTAAAACTTTAAATTTTAAAATTTAAAAATTTAAATTTTAAAATTTTAAAATTTAAAACTTTAAATTTTAATATTTAAAAATTTAAATTTAAAAATTTAAATACTAACCTTTAAAAATTTAATTATTAAAACTTTAAATTATAAAATTTTAAATTTTAAATACTAAATTTTAAAAATTTAATTATTAAAACTTTAAATTTTAAAATTTAAAAATTTAAATTTTAAAATTTGCAAATTTAAATACTAAATTTTAAAAATTTAAATATTAAAACTTTAAATTTTAAAATTTAAAAATTCAAATACTAAATTTTAAAAATTTAATTATTAAAACTTTAAATTTTAAAATTTGAAAATTTAAATTTTAAAATTTGTAAATTTAAATACTAAATTTTAAAAATTTAATTATTAAAACTTTAAACTTTAAAATTTAAAAATTTAAATACTAAATTTTAAAAATTTAATTATTAAAACTTTAAATTTTAGAATTTAAAAATTTAAATTTTAAAATTTAAAAATTTAAATACTAAATTTTAAAAATTTAATTACTAAACCTTTAAATTTTAAAAGTTAAAAATTTAAATACTAAATTTTAAAAATTTAATTATTAAAACGTTAAAATTAAAACTTAAAAAATTTAAATACTATATTTTAAAAATTTATTTATTAAAATTTTAAATTTTAAAATTTAAATATTTAAATACTAAATTTTAAAAATTTAATTATTAAAATTTTAAATTTTAAAATTTAAATATTTAAATACTAAATTTTTAAAATTTAATTATTAAAGCTTAAAATTTTAAAATTTATAAATTTAAATACTAATTTTTAAAAATTTAATTATGAAAACTTCAAATTTTAAAATTTAAAAATTTAAATACTAAATTTTAAAGTTTAATTTTTAAAACTTTAAATTTTAAAATTTAAAAATTTAAATACTAAATTTTAAAAATTTAATTATTAAAAGTGTAAACTTTAAAATTTAAAAATTTAAATTTTAATATTTAAAATTTAAATTTAAAAATTTAAATGCTAACTTTTAAATATTTAATTATTAAAACTTTAAATTTTGAAATTTAAAAATTTAAATTTTAAAATTTAAATATTTAAATTTTAAAATTTAAAAATTTAAATTTTAAAATTTAAAAATTTAAATTTTAATATTTAAAAATTTAAATTTAAAAATTTAAATGCTAACTTTTAAAAATTTAATTATTAAAATTTTAAATTTTGAAATTTAAAAATTTAAATTTTAAAATTGAAAAATATAAAAACTAAATTTTAAAAATTTAATTTTTAAAACTTTAAATTTAAAAATTTAAAAATTTAACAATTTAAAAATTTAAATACTAAATATTAAAAATTTAATTATTAAAACATTAAATTTAAAAATTTAAATACTAAATTTTAAAAATTTAATTATTAAAACTTTAAATTTTAAAATTTAAAAATTTAAATACTAAATTTTAGAAATTTAATTATTAAAACTTTAAATTATAAAATTTTAAATTTTAAATACTATAGTTTAAAAATTTAATTATTAAAACTTTAAATTTTAAAATTTAAAAATTTAAATTTTAAAATTTGTAAATTTAAATACTAAATTTTAAAAAGTTAAATATTAAAACTTTAAATTTTAAAATTTAAAAATTCAAATACTAAATTTTAAAAATTTAATTATTTAAACTTTAAATTTTAAAATTTAAATATTTAAATACTAAATTCTAAAAATTTAATTATTAAAGCTTTAAATTTTTAAATTTATATATTTAAATACTAAATTCTAAAAATTTAATTATTAAAGCTTTAAATTTTAAAATTTATAAATTTAATTACTAAATTTTAAAAATTTAATTATTAAAACTTTAAATTATAAAATTTTAAATTTTAAATACTAAATTTTAAAAATTTAATTATTAAAACTTTAAATTTTAAAATTTAAAAATTTAAATTTTAAAATTTGTAAATTTAAATACTAAATTTTAAAAATTTAAATATTAAAACTTTAAATTTTAAAATTTAAAAATTCAAATACTAAATTTTAAAAATTTAATTGTTAAAACTTTAAATTTTAAAATTTGAAAATTTAAATTTTAAAATTTGTAAATTTAAATACTAAATTTTAAAAATTTAATTATTAAAACTTTAAACTTTATAATTTAAAAATTTAAATACTAAATTTTAAAAATTTAATTATTAAAACTTTAAATTTTGAAATTTAAAAATTTAAATTTTAAAATTTAAAAAGTTAAATTTTAATATAAACAAATTTATTTTTAAAAATTTAAATGTTAACTTTTAAAAATTTAATTATTAAAACTTAAAATTTTAAAATTTAAATAATTTAAATTTTAAAATTTAAAAATTTAAATACCAAATTTTAAAAATTTAATTATTAAAACTTTAAATTTTAAAATTTAAAAATTTAAATTTTAAAATTTAAAAATTTAAATTTTAAAATTTAAAAATTTAAATTTTAATATTTAAATATTTAAATTTAAAAATTTATATGCTAACTTTTAAAAATTTAATTATTAAAACTTTAAATTTTGAAATTTAAAAATTTAAATTTTAAAATTGAAAAATTTAAAAACTAAATTTTAAAAATTTAATTATTAAAACTTTAAATTTAAAAATTTAAAAATTTAAAAATTTAAATACTAAATATTAAAAATTTAATTATTAAAACATTAAATTTAAAAATTTAAATACTAAATTTTAAAAATTTAATTATTAAAACTTTAAATTTTAAAATTTAAAAATTTAAATACTAAATTTTAGAAATTTAAATATTAAAACTTTAAATTATAAAATTTTAAATTTTAAATACTAAAGTTTAAAAATTTAATTATTAAAACTTTAAATTTTAAAATTTAAAAATTTAAATTTTAAATTTGTAAATTTAAATACTAAATTTTAAAAATTTAAATATTAAAACTTTAAATTTTAAAATTTAAAAATTCAAATACTAAATTTTAAAAATTTAATTATTTAAACTTTAAATTTTAAAATTTAAAAATTTAAATACTAAATTTTAAAAATTTAATTATTAAAACTTTCAATTTTAAAATTTAAATATTTAAATACTAAATTCTAAAAATTTAATTATTAAAGCTTTAAATTTTAAAATTTATAAATTTAAATACTAAATTCTAAAAATTTAATTATTAAAGCTTTAAATTTTAAAATTTATAAATTTAAATACTAAATTTTAAAAATTTAATTATTAAAACTTTAAATTATAAAACTTTAAATTTTAAATACTAAATTTTAAAAATTTAATTATTAAAACTTTAAATTTTAATATTTAAAAATTTATATACTAAATTTTAAAAGTTTAATTATTAAAACTTTAAATTTTAAAATTTAAATATTTAAATACTAAATTTTAAAAATTTAATTATTAAAACTTTAAAATTAAAACTTTAAAAATTTAAATACTATATTTTAAAAATTTATTTATTAAAATTTTAAATTTTAATATTTAAAAATTTAAATATTAAATTTTAAAAGCTTAATTATTAAAACTTTAAATTTTAAAATTTAAATATTTAAATACTAAATTTTAAAAATTTAATTATTAAAGCTATAAATTTTAAAATTTATAAATTTAAATACAAACTTTTAAAAATTTAATTATTAAAACTTCAAATTTAAAAATTTAAATACTAAATTTTAAAAATTTAATTATTAAAACTTTAACTTTCAAAATTTAAAAATTTAAATACTAAATTTTAAAAATTTAATTATTAAAACATTAAATATTAAAATTTAAAAATTAAAATACTAAATTTTAAAAATTTAAATATTAAAACTTTAAATTTTAAAAATTTAAAAATATAAATACTCAATTTTAAAAATTTAATTATTAAAACTTCAAATTTAAAAATTTAAATACTAAATTTTAAAAATTTAATTATTAAAACTTTAACTTTTAAAATTTAAAAATTTAAATACTAAATTTCAAAAATTTAATTATTAAAACTTTAAATATTAAAATTTAAAAATTTAAATACTAAATTTTAAAAATTTAAATATTAAATCTTTAAATTTTAAAATTTAAAAATTTAAATACTAAATTTTAAAAATTTAATTATTAAAACTTTATATTTTAAAATTTAAAAATTTAAATTTTAAAATTTGTAAATTTAAATACTAAATTTTAAAAATTTAAATATTAAAACTTTAAATTTTAAAATTTAAAAATTCAAATACTAAATTTTAAAAATTTAATTATTTAAACTTTAAATTTTAAAATTTAAAAATTTAAATACTAAATTTTAAAAATTTAATTATTAAAACTTTTAATTTTAAAATTTAAATATTTAAATACTAAATTCTAAAAATTTAATTATTAAAGCTTTAAATTTTTAAATTTATATATTTAAATACTAAATTCTAAAAATTTAATTATTAAAGCTTTAAATTTTAAAATTTATAAATTTAATTACTAAATTTTAAAAATTTAATTATTAAAACTTTAAATTATAAAATTTTAAATTTTAAATACTAAATTTTAAAAATTTAATTATTAAAACTTTAAATTTTAAAATTTAAAAATTTAAATTTTAAAAATTTAAATATTAAAATTTTAAATTTTAAAATTTAAAAATTCAAATACTAAATTTTAAAAATTTAATTATTAAATCTTTAAATTTTAAAATTTGAAAATTTAAATTTTAAAATTTGTAAATTTAAATACTAAATTTTAAAAATTTAATTATTAAAACTTTAAACTTTAAAATTTAAAAATTTAAATACTAAATTTTAAAAATTTAATTATTAAAACTTTAAATTTTTAAATTTAAAAATTTAAATTTTAAAATTTAAAAAGTTAAATTTTAATATAAACAAATTTATTTTTAAAAATTTAAATGCTAACTTTTAAAAATTTAATTATTAAAACTTAAAATTTTAAAATTTAAATAATTTAAATTTTAAAATTTAAAAATTTAAATACCAAATTTTAAAAATTTAATTATTAAAACTTTAAATTTTAAAATTTAAAAATTTAAATTTTAAAATTTAAAAATTTAAATTTTAATATTTAAATATTTAAATTTAAAAATTTATATGCTAACTTTTAAAAATTTAATTATTAAAACTTTAAATTTTGAAATTTAAAAATTTAAATTTTAAAATTGAAAAATTTAAAAACTAAATTTTAAAAATTTAATTATTAAAACTTTAAATTTAAAAATTTAAAAATTTAAAAATTTAAATACTAAATATTAAAAATTTAATTATTAAAACATTAAATTTAAAAATTTAAATACTAAATTTTAAAAATTTAATTATTAAAACTTTAAATTTTAAAATTTAAATATTTAAATACTAAATTTTAAAAATTTAATTATTAAAACTTTAAAATTAAAACTTTAAAAATTTAAATACTATATTTTAAAAATTTATTTATTAAAATTTTAAATTTTAATATTTAAAAATTTAAATATTAAATTTTAAAAGCTTAATTATTAAAACTTTAAATTTTAAAATTTAAATATTTAAATACTAAATTTTAAAAATTTAATTATTAAAGCTATAAATTTTAAAATTTATAAATTTAAATACAAACTTTTAAAAATTTAATTATTAAAACTTCAAATTTAAAAATTTAAATACTAAATTTTAAAAATTTAATTATTAAAACTTTAACTTTCAAAATTTAAAAATTTAAATACTAAATTTTAAAAATTTAATTATTAAAACATTAAATATTAAAATTTAAAAATTAAAATACTAAATTTTAAAAATTTAAATATTAAAACTTTAAATTTTAAAAATTTAAAAATATAAATACTCAATTTTAAAAATTTAATTATTAAAACTTCAAATTTAAAAATTTAAATACTAAATTTTAAAAATTTAATTATTAAAACTTTAACTTTTAAAATTTAAAAATTTAAATACTAAATTTCAAAAATTTAATTATTAAAACTTTAAATATTAAAATTTAAAAATTTAAATACTAAATTTTAAAAATTTAAATATTAAATCTTTAAATTTTAAAATTTAAAAATTTAAATACTAAATTTTAAAAATTTAATTATTAAAACTTTATATTTTAAAATTTAAAAATTTAAATTTTAAAATTTGTAAATTTAAATACTAAATTTTAAAAATTTAAATATTAAAACTTTAAATTTTAAAATTTAAAAATTCAAATACTAAATTTTAAAAATTTAATTATTTAAACTTTAAATTTTAAAATTTAAAAATTTAAATACTAAATTTTAAAAATTTAATTATTAAAACTTTTAATTTTAAAATTTAAATATTTAAATACTAAATTCTAAAAATTTAATTATTAAAGCTTTAAATTTTTAAATTTATATATTTAAATACTAAATTCTAAAAATTTAATTATTAAAGCTTTAAATTTTAAAATTTATAAATTTAATTACTAAATTTTAAAAATTTAATTATTAAAACTTTAAATTATAAAATTTTAAATTTTAAATACTAAATTTTAAAAATTTAATTATTAAAACTTTAAATTTTAAAATTTAAAAATTTAAATTTTAAAAATTTAAATATTAAAATTTTAAATTTTAAAATTTAAAAATTCAAATACTAAATTTTAAAAATTTAATTATTAAATCTTTAAATTTTAAAATTTGAAAATTTAAATTTTAAAATTTGTAAATTTAAATACTAAATTTTAAAAATTTAATTATTAAAACTTTAAACTTTAAAATTTAAAAATTTAAATACTAAATTTTAAAAATTTAATTATTAAAACTTTAAATTTTTAAATTTAAAAATTTAAATTTTAAAATTTAAAAAGTTAAATTTTAATATAAACAAATTTATTTTTAAAAATTTAAATGCTAACTTTTAAAAATTTAATTATTAAAACTTAAAATTTTAAAATTTAAATAATTTAAATTTTAAAATTTAAAAATTTAAATACCAAATTTTAAAAATTTAATTATTAAAACTTTAAATTTTAAAATTTAAAAATTTAAATTTTAAAATTTAAAAATTTAAATTTTAATATTTAAATATTTAAATTTAAAAATTTATATGCTAACTTTTAAAAATTTAATTATTAAAACTTTAAATTTTGAAATTTAAAAATTTAAATTTTAAAATTGAAAAATTTAAAAACTAAATTTTAAAAATTTAATTATTAAAACTTTAAATTTAAAAATTTAAAAATTTAAAAATTTAAATACTAAATATTAAAAATTTAATTATTAAAACATTAAATTTAAAAATTTAAATACTAAATTTTAAAAATTTAATTATTAAAACTTTAAATTTTAAAATTTAAAAATTTAAATACTAAATTTTAGAAATTTAATTATTAAAACTTTAAATTATAAAATTTTAAATTTTAAATACTAATGTTTAAAAATTTAATTATTAAAACTTTAAATTTTAAAATTTAAAAATTTAAATTTTAAATTTGTAAATTTAAATACTAAATTTTAAAAATTTAAATATTAAAACTTTAAATTTTAAAATTTAAAAATTCAAATACTAAATTTTAAAAATTTAATTATTTAAACTTTAAATTTTAAAATTTAAAAATTTGAATACTAAATTTTAAAAATTTAATTATTAAAACTTTCAATTTTAAAATTTAAATATTTAAATACTAAATTCTAAAAATTTAATTATTAAAGCTTTAAATTTTAAAATTTATAAATTTAAATACTAAATTCTAAAAATTTAATTATTAAAGCTTTAAATTTTAAAATTTATAAATTTAAATACTAAATTTTAAAAATTTAATTATTAAAGCTATAAATTTTAAAATTTATAAATTTAAATACAAACTTTTAAAAATTTAATTATTAAAACTTCAAATTTAAAAATTTAAATACTAAATTTTAAAAATTTAATTATTAAAACTTTAACTTTCAAAATTTAAAAATTTAAATACTAAATTTTAAAAATTTAATTATTAAAACCTTAAATATTAAAATTTAAAAATTTAAATACTAAATTTTAAAAATTTAAAAATATAAATACTCAATTTTAAAAATTTAATTATTAAAACTTCAAATTTAAAAATTTAAATACTAAATTTTAAAAATTTAATTATTAAAACTTTAACTTTTAAAATTTAAAAATTTAAATACTAAATTTTAAAAATTTAATTATTAAAACTTTAAATATTAAAATTTAAAAATTTAAATACTAAATTTTAAAAATTTTAAAATTTAAAAATTTAAATACTAAATTTTAGAAATTTAATTATTAAAACTTTAAATTATAAAATTTTAAATTTTAAATACTAATGTTTAAAAATTTAATTATTAAAACTTTAAATTTTAAAATTTAAAAATTTAAATTTTAAATTTGTAAATTTAAATACTAAATTTTAAAAATTTAAATATTAAAACTTTAAATTTTAAAATTTAAAAATTCAAATACTAAATTTTAAAAATTTAATTATTTAAACTTTAAATTTTAAAATTTAAAAATTTAAATACTAAATTTTAAAAATTTAATTATTAAAACTTTCAATTTTAAAATTTAAATATTTAAATACTAAATTCTAAAAATTTAATTATTAAAGCTTTAAATTTTAAAATGTATAAATTTAAATACTAAATTCTAAAAATTTAATTATTAAAGCTTTAAATTTTAAAATTTATAAATTTAAATACTAAATTTTAAAAATTTAATTATTAAAGCTATAAATTTTAAAATTTATAAATTTAAATACAAACTTTTAAAAATTTAATTATTAAAACTTCAAATTTAAAAATTTAAATACTAAATTTTAAAAATTTAATTATTAAAACTTTAACTTTCAAAATTTAAAAATTTAAATACTAAATTTTAAAAATTTAATTATTAAAACCTTAAATATTAAAATTTAAAAATTTAAATACTAAATTTTAAAAATTTAAAAATATAAATACTCAATTTTAAAAATTTAATTATTAAAACTTCAAATTTAAAAATTTAAATACTAAATTTTAAAAATTTAATTATTAAAACTTTAACTTTTAAAATTTAAAAATTTAAATACTAAATTTTAAAAATTTAATTATTAAAACTTTAAATATTAAAATTTAAAAATTTAAATACTAAATTTTAAAAATTTAAATATTAAATCTTTAAATTTTAAAATTTAAAAATTTAAATACTAAATTTTAAAAATTTAATTATTAAAACTTTAAATTTTAAAATTTAAAAATTTAAATTTTAAAATTTTAAAATTTAAAAATTTAAATTTTAAAATTTAAAAATTTAAATTTTAATATTTAAAAATTTAAATTTAAAAATTTAAATACTAACTTTTAAAAATTTAATTATTAAAACTTTAAATTTTAAAATTTAAAAATTTAAATTTTAAAATTTAAAAATTTAAATACTAAATTTAAAAAATTTAATTATTAAAACTTTAAATTTTAAAATATAAAAATTTAAAAATTTAAATACTAAATTTAAAAAATTTAATTATTAAAACTTTAAATTTAAAAATTTAAATACTAAATTTTAAAAATTTAATTATTAAAACTTTAAATTTTAAAATTTAAAAATTTAAATACTAAATTTAAAAAATTTAATTATTAAAACTTTAAATTTAAAAATTTAAATACTAAATTTTAAAAATTTAATTATTAAAACTTTAAATTTTAAAATTTAAAAATTTAAATACTAAATTTTAAAAATTTAATTATTAAAACTTTAAATTTTAATATTTAAAAATTTAAATACTAAATTTTAAAAATTTAATTATTAAAACTTTAAATTATAAAATTTTAAATTACAAATACTAAAGTTTAAAAATTTAATTATTAAAACTTTAAATTTTAAAATTTATAAATTTAAATTTTAAAATTTGTAAATTTAAATACTAAATTTTAAAAATTTAAATATTAAAACTTTAAATTTTAAAATTTAAAAATTCAAATACCAAATTTTAAAAATTTAATTATTAAAACTTTAAATTTTAAAATTTAAAAATTTAAATACTAAATTTTAAAAATTTAAATATTAAAACTTTAAATTTAAAATTTAAAAATTTAAATACTAAATTTTAAAAATTTAATTATTAAAACTTTAAATTTTAAAATTTATAAATTTAAATTTTAAAATTTGTAAATTTAAATACTAAATTTTAAAAATTTAAATATTAAAACTTTAAATTTAAAATTTAAAAATTTAAATACTAAATTTTAAAAATTTAATTATTAAAACTTTAAATTTTAAAATTTAAAAATTTAAAAATTTAAATACTAAATATTAAAAATTTAATTATTAAAACATTAAATTTAAATACTAAATTTTAAAAATTTAATTATTAAAACTTTAAATTTTAAAATTTAAAAATTTAAATACTAAATTTTAAAAATTTAATTATTAAAACTTTAAATTACAAAATTTTAAATTTTAAATACTAAAGTTTAAAAATTTAATTATTAAAACTTTAAATTTTAAAATTTAAAAATTTAAAATTTTAAAATTTGCAAATTTAAATACTAAATTTTAAAAATTTAAATATTAAAACTTTAAATTTTAAAATTTAAAAATTCAAATACTAAATTTTAAAAATTTAATTATTAAAACTTTAAATTTTAAAATTTAAAAATTTAAATACTAAATTTTAAAAATTTAATTATTAAAACTTTAAATTTTAAAATTTAAATATTTAAATACTAAATTCTAAAAATTTAATTATTAAAGCTTTAAATTTTAAAATTTATAAATTTAAATACTAAATTCTAAAAATTTAATTATTAAAGTTTTAAATTTTAAAATTTATAAATTTAAATACTAAATTTTAAAAATTTAATTATTAAAACTTTAAAATTGAAACTTTAAAAATTTAAATACTATATTTTAAAAATTTAATTATTAAAACTTTAAATTTTAATATTTAAAAATTTATATACTAAATTTTAAAAGTTTAATTATTAAAACTTTAAATTTTAAAATTTAAATATTTAAATAATAAATTTTAAAAATTTAATTATTAAAGCTTAAAATTTTAAAATTAATAAATTTAAATACTAACTTTTAAAAATTTAATTATTAAAACTTTAAATTTTAAAATTGAAAAATTTAAATAATAAATTTTAAAAATTTAATTATTAAAACTTTAAATTTTTAAATTTGAAAATTTAAATACTAAATTTTAAAAATTTAATTATTAAAACTTTAAATTTAAAAATTTAAAAATTTAAATACTAAATTTTAAAAATTTAATTATTAAAGCTTTAAATTTTAAAAATTTAAAAATTTAAATATTCAATTTTAAAAATTTAATTATTAAAACTTTAAATTTAAAAATTTAAATACTAAATTTCAAAAATTTAATTATTAAAACATTAAATTTTAAAATTTAAAACTTTAAATTTTAATATTTAAAAATTTAAATTTAAAAATTTAAATACTAACTTTTAAAAATTTAATTATTAAAACTTTAAATTTAAAAATTTAAATACTAAATTTTAGAAATTTAATTATTAAAACTTTAAATTTTAAAATTTAAAAATTTAAATACTAAATTTTAAAAATTTAATTTCAAAACTTTAAATTTTAAAATATAAAAATTTAAATACTAAATTTTAATAATTTAAAAATTTAAATACTAAATTTTAAAAATTTAATTATTAAAACTTTAAATTTTAAAATTTAAAAATTTAAATACTAAATATTAAAAATTTAATTATTAAAACATTAAATTTAAAAATTTAGATACTAAATTTTAAAAATTTAATTTCAAAACTTTAAATTTTAAAATTTAAAAATTTAAATACTAAATTTTAATAATTTAAAAATTTAAATACTCAATTTTAAAAATTTAATTATTAAAACTTTAAATTTAAAAATTTAAAAATTTGAATACTAAATTTTAAATATTTAATTATTAAAACTTTAAATTTTAAAATTTAAAAATTTAAATACTAAATTTAAAAAATTTAATTATTAAAACTTTAAATTATTAAATTTTAAATTTTAAATAATAAATTTTAAAAATTTAATTATTAAAACTTTAAATTTTAAAATTTAAAAATTTAAATTTTAAAATTTGTAAATTTAAATACTAAATTTTAAAAATTTAAATATTAAAACTTTAAATTTTAATATTTAAAAATTCAAATACTAAATTTTAAAAATTTAATTATTAAAACTTTAAACTTTAAAATTTAAAAATTTAAATACTAAATTTTAAAAGTTTAATTATTAAAACTTTAAATTTTAAAATTTAAATATTTAAATACTAAATTCTAAAAATTTAATTATTAAAGCTTTATATTTTAAAATTTATAAATTTAAATACTAAATTTTAAAAATTTAATTATTAAAACTTTAAAATTAAACCTTTAAAAATTTAAATACTCTATTTTAAAAATTTGATTATTAAAGCTTAAAATTTTAAAATTTATAAATTTAAATACTAACTTTTAAAAATTTAATTATTAAAACTTTAAAATTAAAACTTTAAAAATTTAAATACTATATTTTAAAAATTTATTTATTAAAATTTTAAATTTTAATATTCAAAACTTTAAATACTAAATTTTAAAAGCTTAATTATTAAAACTTTAAATTTTAAAATTTAAAAATTTAAAAATTTAAATACTAAATATTAAAAATTTAATTATTAAAACATTAAATTTAAATACTAAATTTTAAAAATTTAATTATTAAAACTTTAAATTTTAAAATTTAAAAATTTAAATACTAAATTTTAAAAATTTAATTATTAAAACTTTAAATTATAAAATTTTAAATTTTAAATACTATAGTTTAAAAATTTAATTATTAAAACTTTAAATTTTAAAATTTAAAAATTTAAATTTTAAAATTTGCAAATTTAAATACTAAATTTTAAAAATTTAAATATTAAAACTTTAAATTTTAAAATTTAAAAATTCAAATACTAAATTTTAAAAATTTAATTATTAAAACTTTAAATTTTAAAATTTAAAAATTTAAATACTAAATTTTAAAAATTTAATTATTAAAACTTTAAATTTTAAAATTTAAATATTTAAATACTAAATTCTAAAAATTTAATTATTAAAGCTTTAAATTTTAAAATTTATAAATTTAAATACTAAATTCTAAAAATTTAATTATTAAAGCTTTAAATTTTAAAATTTATAAATTTAAATACTAAATTTTAAAAATTTAATTATTAAAACTTTAAAATTGAAACTTTAAAAATTTAAATACTAAATTTTAAAAATTTAATTATTAAAGCTTTAAATTTTAAAATTTATAAATTTAAATACTAACTTTTAAAAATTTAATTATTAAAACTTTAAATTTTAAAATTGAAAAATTTAAATACTAAATTTTAAAAATTTAATTATTAAAGCTTAAAATTTTAAAATTAATAAATTTAAATACTAACTTTTAAAAATTTAATTATTAAAACTTTAAATTTTAAAATTGAAAAATTTAAATACTAAATTTTAAAAATTTAATTATTAAAACTTTAAATTTTTAAATTTGAAAATTTAAATACTAAATTTTAAAAATTTAATTATTAAAACTTTAAATTTAAAAATTTAAAAATTTAAATACTAAATTTTAAAAATTTAATTATTAAAGCTTTAAATTTTAAAAATTTAAAAATTTAAATATTCAATTTTAAAAATTTAATTATTAAAACTTTAAATTTAAAAATTTAAATATTTAAATACTAAATTCTAAAAATTTAATTTTAAAGCTTTAAATTTTAAAATTTATAAATTTAAATACTAAATTTTAAAAATTTAATTATTAAAACTTCAAAATTAAAACTTTAAAAATTTAAATACTATATTTTAAAAATTTATTTATTAAAATTTTAAATATTAAAATTTAAAAATTTAAATACTAAATTTTAAAAATTTAATTATTGAAACTTTAAATTTTAAAATTTAAATATTTAAATACTAAATTTTAAAAATTTAATTATTAAAGCTATAAATTTTAAAATTTATAAATTTAAATACTAAATTTTAAAAATTTAATTATTAAAACTTTAAATTTTAAAATTTAAAAATTTAAATTTTAAAATTTAAAAATATAAATACTAAATTTTAAAAATTTATTTATTAAAATTTTAAATTTTAAAATTTAAAAATTTAAATACTAAATTTAAAAAATTTAATTACAAAAACTTTAAATTTTAAAAATTTAAAAATTTAAAAATTTAAATACTAAATTTTAAAAATTTAATTATTAAAACTTTAAATTTTAAAATTTAAAAATTTAAATACTAAATTTTAAAAATTTAATTATTAAAACTTTAAATTTTAAAATTTAAAAATTTAAATACTAAATTTTAAAAATTTAATTATTAAAACTTTAAATTTTAAAATTTAAAAATTTAAATACTAAATTTTAAAAATTTAAATATTAAAGCTATAAATTTTAAAATTTATAAATTTAAATACTAAATTTTAAAAATTTAATTATTAAAACTTTAAATTTTAAAATTTATATATTTAAATACTAAATTCTAAAAATTTAATTATTAAAGCTAAATTTTAAAATTTATAAATTTAAATACTAAATTTTAAAAATTTAATTATTAAAACTTTAAAATTAAAACTTTAAAAATTTAAATACTATATTTTAAAAATTTATTTATTAAAATTTTGAATTTTAAAATTTAAAAATTTAAATACGAAATTTAAAAAATTTAATTACTAAACCTTTAAATTTTAAAATTTAAAAATTTAAAAATTTAAATACTAAATTTTAAAAATTTAATTATTAAAACTTTAAATTTTAAAATTTAAAAATTTAAATACTAAATTTTAAAAATTTAAATATTAAAACTTTAAATTTTAAAATTTAAAAATTTAAATACTAAATTTTAAAAATTTAAATATTAAAACTTTAAATTTTAAAATTTAAATATTTAAATACTAAATTCTAAAAATTTAATTATTAAAGCTTTAAATTTTAAAATTTATAAATTTAAATAGTAAATTTTAAAAATTTGATTATTAAAACTTTAAAATTAAAACTTTAAAAATTTAAATAATATATTTTAAAAATTTATTTATTAAAATTTTAAATTTTAAAATTTAAAAATTTAAATACTAAATTTTAAAAATTTAATTATTAAAACTTTAAATTATAAAATTTAAATATTTAAATACTAAATTGTAAAAATTTTATTATTAAAGCCTAAAATTTTAAAATTTATAAATTTAAATTCTAACTTTTAAAAGTTTAATTATTAAAATTTTAAATTTTAAAATTTAAAAATTTAAATACTAAATTTTAAAAATTTAATTATTAAAACTTTAAATTTTAAAATTTAAAAATTTAAATACTAAATTTTAAAAATTTAAATATTAAAACTTTAAATTTTAAAATTTAAATATTTAAATACTAAATTCTAAAAATTTAATTATTAAAGCTTTAAATTTTAAAATTTATAAATTTAAATAGTAAATTTTAAAAATTTAATTATTAAAACTTTAAAATTAAGACTTTAAAAATTTAAATAATATATTTTAAAAATCTATTTATTAAAATTTTAAAATTTAAAAATTTAAATAATAAATTTTAAAAATTTAATTATTAAAACTATAAATTATTAAATTTAAATATTTAAATACTAAATTTTAAAAATTTTATTATTAAAGCTTAAAATTTTAAAATTTATAAATTTAAATTCTAACTTTTAAAAATTTAATTATTAAAACTTTAAATTTTATAATTTAAAAATTTAAATACTAAATTTTAAAAATTTAATTATTAAAACTTTAAATTTTAGAATTTAAAAATTTAAATTTTAAAATTTAAAAATTTAAATACTAAATTTCAAAAATTTAATTACTAAACCTTTAAATTTTAAAAGTTAAAAATTTAATTAATAAATTTTAAAATTTAAAAATTTAAAAATTTAAATACTAAATTTTAAAAATTATAAATTTAAATACTAAATTTTAAAAATTTAATTATTATACCTTTAAATTTTAAAATTTAAATATTTAAATACTAAATTCTAAAAATTTAATTTTAAAGCTTTAAATTTTAAAATTTATAAATTTAAATACTAAATTTTAAAAATTTAATTATTAAAACTTCAAAATTAAAACTTTAAAAATTTAAATACTATATTTTAAAAATTTATTTATAAAAATTTTAAATTTTAAAATTTAAAAATTTAAATACTAAATTTTAAAAATTTAATTATTAAAACTTTAAATTTTAAAATTTAAAAATTTAAAAATTTAAATATTAAATTTTAAAAATATTTTTATTAAAATTTAAAATTTTAAAATTTAAAAATTTAAATACTAAATTTTAAAAATTTAATTATTAAAGCTTAAAATTTTAAAATTTATAAATTTAAATACTAACTTTTAAATATTTAATTATTAAAACTTTAAATTTTAAAATTTAAAAATTTAAATACTAAATTTTAAAAATTTAATTATTAAAACTTTAAATTTTAAAAGTTAAAAATTTAAATATTAAATTTTAAAATTTAAAAATTTAAATTTCAAAATTTAAAAATTTAAATACTAAATTTTAAAAATTTAAAAATTTAAATACTAAATTTTAAAAATTTAATTATTAAACCTTTAAATTTTAAAATTTAAATATTTAAATACTAAATTCTAAAAATTTAATTTTAAAGCTTTAAATTTTAAAATTTATTAATTTAAATACTAAATTTTAATAATTTAATTATTAAAACTTCAAAATTAAAACTTTAAAAATTTAAATACTATATTTTAAAAATTTATTTATTAAAATTTTTAATTTTAAAATTTAAAAATTTAAATACTAAATTTTAAAAATTTAATTATTAAAACTTTAAATTTTAAAATTTAAATATTTAAATACTAAATTTTAAAAATTTAATTATTAAAGCTTAAAATTTTAAAATTTATAAATTTAAATACTAACTTTTAAATATTTAATTAAAATTTTAAATTTTAAAATTTAAAAATTTAAATACTAAATTTTAAAAATTTAATTATTAAAACTTTAAATTTTAAAATTTAAAAATTTAAAAATTTAATTACTAAATTTTAAAAATTTATTAATTAAAATTTTAAATTTTAAAATTTAAAAATTTAAATAATATATTTTAAAAATTTAATTATTAAATCTTTAAATTTTAAAAATTTAAATACTCAATTTTAAAAATTTAATTATTAAAACTTTAAATTTTAAAATTTAAAAATTTAAATACTAAATTTTAAAAATTTAATTATAAAAACTTTAAATTATAAAATTTTAAATTTTAAATACTAAATTTTAAAAATTTAATTATTAAAACTTTAAAATTTTGAATTTAAAAATTTAAATTTTAAAATTTAAAAATTTAAATACTAAATTTTAAAAATTTAATTATTAAAACTTTAAATTTTAAAATTTAAATATTTAAATACTAAATTTTAAAAATTTAATTATTAAAGGTTAAAATTTTAAAATTTATAAATTTAAATACTAACCTTTAAAAATTTAATTATTAAAACTTTAAATTTTAAAATTTAAAAATTTAAATACTAAATTTTAAAAATTTAATTATTAAAACTTTAAATTTTAGAATTTAAAAATTTAAATTTTAAAATTTAAAAATTTAAATACTAAATTTCAAAAATTTAATTACTAAACCTTTAAATTTTAAAAGTTAAAAATTTAAATACTAATTCTAAAAATTTAATTTTAAAGCTTTAAATTTTAAAATTTATAAATTTAAATAATAAATTTTAAAAATTTAATTATTAAAACTTCAAAATTAAAACTTTAAAAATTTAAATACTATATTTTAAAAATTTATTTATTAAAATTTTAAATTTTAAAATTTAAAATTTTAAATACTAAATTTTAAAAATTTAATTATTAAAGCTATAAATTTTAAAATTTATAAATTTAAATACTAAATTTTAAAAATTTAATTATTAAAACATTAAATTTTAAAATTTAAAAATTTAAATACTAAATTTTAAAAATTTAATTATTAAAATTTTAAATTTTAAAAATTTAAAAATTTAAATACTCAATTTTAAAAATTTAATTATTAAAATTTTAAATTTAAATATTTAAAAATTTAGATACTAAATTTTAAAAATTTAATTATTAAAGCTATAAATTTTAAAATTTATAAATTTAAATACTAAATTTTAAAAATTTAATTATTAAAACATTAAATTTTAAAATTTAAAAATTTAAATACTAAATTTTAAAAATTTAATTATTAAAATTTTAAATTTTAAAAATTTAAAAATTTAAATACTCAATTTTAAAAATTTAATTATTAAAATTTTAAATTTAAATATTTAAAAATTTAGATACTAAATTTTAAAAATTTAATTATTAAAACTTTAAGTTTTAGAATTTAAAAATTTAAATTTTAAAATTTAAAAATTTAAATACTAAATTTTAAAAATTTAATTATTAAAACTTTAAATTTTAAAATTTAAATATTTAAATACTAAATTCTAAAAATTTAATTATTAAAGCTTTAAATTTTAAAATTTATAAATTTAAATAGTAAATTTTAAAAATTTAATTATTAAAACTTTAAAATTAAGACTTTAAAAATTTAAATAATATATTTTAAAAATCTATTTATTAAAATTTTAAAATTTAAAAATTTAAATAATAAATTTTAAAAATTTAATTATTAAAACTATAAATTATTAAATTTAAATATTTAAATACTAAATTTTAAAAATTTTATTATTAAAGCTTAAAATTTTAAAATTTATAAATTTAAATTCTAACTTTTAAAAATTTAATTATTAAAACTTTAAATTTTATAATTTAAAAATTTAAATACTAAATTTTAAAAATTTAATTATTAAAACTTTAAATTTTAGAATTTAAAAATTTAAATTTTAAAATTTAAAAATTTAAATACTAAATTTCAAAAATTTAATTACTAAACCTTTAAATTTTAAAAGTTAAAAATTTAATTAATAAATTTTAAAATTTAAAAATTTAAATTTAAAAATTTAAAAATTTAAATACTAAATTTTAAAAATTATAAATTTAAATACTAAATTTTAAAAATTTAATTATTATACCTTTAAATTTTAAAATTTAAATATTTAAATACTAAATTCTAAAAATTTAATTTTAAAGCTTTAAATTTTAAAATTTATAAATTTAAATACTAAATTTTAAAAATTTAATTATTAAAACTTCAAAATTAAAACTTTAAAAATTTAAATACTATATTTTAAAAATTTATTTATAAAAATTTTAAATTTTAAAATTTAAAAATTTAAATGCTAAATTTTAAAAATTTAATTATTAAAACTTTAAATTTTAAAATTTAAAAATTTAAAAATTTAAATATTAAATTTTAAAAATATTTTTATTAAAATTTAAAATTTTAAAATTTAAAAATTTAAATACTAAATTTTAAAAATTTAATTATTAAAGCTTAAAATTTTAAAATTTATAAATTTAAATACTAACTTTTAAATATTTAATTATTAAAATTTTAAATTTTAAAATTTAAAAATTTAAATACTAAATTTTAAAAATTTAATTATTAAAACTTTAAATTTTAAAAGTTAAAAATTTAAATATTAAATTTTAAAATTTAAAAATTTAAATTTCAAAATTTAAAAATTTAAATACTAAATTTTAAAAATTTAAAAATTTAAATACTAAATTTTAAAAATTTAATTATTAAACCTTTAAATTTTAAAATTTAAATATTTAAATACTAAATTCTAAAAATTTAATTTTAAAGCTTTAAATTTTAAAATTTATAAATTTAAATAATAAATTTTAATAATTTAATTATTAAAACTTCAAAATTAAAACTTTAAAAATTTAAATACTATATTTTAAAAATTTATTTATTAAAATTTTTAATTTTAAAATTTAAAAATTTAAATACTAAATTTTAAAAATTTAATTATTAAAACTTTAAATTTTAAAATTTAAATATTTAAATACTAAATTTTAAAAATTTAATTATTAAAGCTTAAAATTTTAAAATTTATAAATTTAAATACTAACTTTTAAATATTTAATTAAAATTTTAAATTTTAAAATTTAAAAATTTAAATACTAAATTTTAAAAATTTAATTATTAAAACTTTAAATTTTAAAATTTAAAAATTTAAAAATTTAATTACTAAATTTTAAAAATTTATTAATTAAAATTTTAAATTTTAAAATTTAAAAATTTAAATAATATATTTTAAAAATTTAATTATTAAATCTTTAAATTTTAAAAATTTAAAAATTTAAATACTCAATTTTAAAAATTTAATTATTAAAACTTTAAATTTTAAAATTTAAAAATTTAAATACTAAATTTTAAAAATTTAATTATAAAATCTTTAAATTATAAAATTTTAAATTTTAAATACTAAATTTTAAAAATTTAATTATTAAAACTTTAAAATTTTGAATTTAAAAATTTAAATTTTAAAATTTAAAAATTTAAATACTAAATTTTAAAAATTTAATTATTAAAACTTTAAATTTTAAAATTTAAATATTTAAATACTAAATTTTAAAAATTTAATTATTAAAGGTTAAAATTTTAAAATTTATAAATTTAAATACTAACCTTTAAAAATTTAATTATTAAAACTTTAAATTTTAAAATTTAAAAATTTAAATACTAAATTTTAAAAATTTAATTATTAAAACTTTAAATTTTAGAATTTAAAAATTTAAATTTTAAAATTTAAAAATTTAAATACTAAATTTCAAAAATTTAATTACTAAACCTTTAAATTTTAAAAGTTAAAAATTTAAATACTAATTCTAAAAATTTAATTTTAAAGCTTTAAATTTTAAAATTTATAAATTTAAATACTAAATTTTAAAAATTTAATTATTAAAACTTCAAAATTAAAACTTTAAAAATTTAAATACTATATTTTAAAAATTTATTTATTAAAATTTTAAATTTTAAAATTTAAAATTTTAAATACTAAATTTTAAAAATTTAATTATTAAAGCTATAAATTTTAAAATTTATAAATTTAAATACTAAATTTTAAAAATTTTATTATTAAAACATTAAATTTTAAAATTTAAAAATTTAAATACTAAATTTTAAAAATTTAATTATTAAAACTTTAAATTTTAAAATTTAAATATTTAAATACTAAATTTTAAAAATTTAATTATTAAAGCTATAAATTTTAAAATTTATAAATTTAAACACTAAATTTTAAAAATTTAATTATTAAAACTTTAAATTTTTGAATTTAAAAATTTAAATTTTAAAATTTATAAATTTAAATACTATATTTAAAAAATTAAATTATTAAAACTTTAAAATTAAAACTTTAAAAATTTAAATACTATATTTTAAAAATTTATTTATTAAAATTTTAAATTTTAAAATTTAAAAATATAAATTTTTAAATTTAAAAATTTAAATTTGAATATTTAAAAATTTAAATTTTAAAATTTAAATATTTAAATACTAAATTTTAAAAATTTAATTATTAAAGCTTAAAATTTTAAAATTTATAAATTTAAATACTAACTTTTAAAAATTTAATTATTAAAACTTTAAATTTTAAAATTTAAAAATTTAAATACTAAATTTTAAAAATTTAATTATTAAAACTTTAAATTTTAAAATTTAAAAATTTAAATACTAAATTTTAAAAATTTAATTATTAAAACTTTAAATTTTATAATTTAAAAATTTAAATACTAAATTTTAAAAATTTAATTATTAAAACTTTAAATTTTAAAAATTTAAAAATTTAAATACTCAATTTTAAAAATTTAATTATTAAAACTTTAAATTTATAAATTTAAAATTTTAAATACTAAATTTTAAAAATTTAATTATTAAAACTTTAAATTTTAAAATTAAAAATTTAAATACTAAATTTCAAAAATTTAATTATTAAACCTTTAAATTTTAAAATTTAAATATTTAAATATTAAATTTTAAAAATTTAATAATTAAAGCTTAAAATTTTAAAATTTATAAATTTAAATATTAACTTTTCAAAATTTAATTATTGAAACTTTAAATTTTAAAATTTAAATATTTAAATACTAAATTTTAAAAATTTAATTATTAAAGCTATAAATTTTAAAATTTATAAATTTAAATACTAAATTTTAAAAATTTAATTATTAAAACTTTAAATTTAAAAATTTAAATACTAAATTTTAAAAATTTAATTATTAAAACTTTAAATTTTAAAATTAAAAATTTAAATACTAAATTTTAAAAATTTATTTATTAAAACTTTAAATTATAAAATTTTAAATTTTAAATACTAAATTTTAAAAATTTAATTATTAAAACTTTAAATTTTAAAATTTAAAAATTTAAATTTGAATATTTAAAAATTTAAATTTTAAAATTTAAAAATTTAAATACTAAATTTTAAAAATTTAATTATTAAAACTTTAAATTTTTGAATTTAAAAATTTAAATTTTAAAATTTAAAAACTTAAATACTTAATTTTAAAAATTTAATTTTAAAGCTTTAAATTTTAAAATTTATAAATTTAAATACTAAATTTTAAAAATTTAATTATTAAAACTTCAAAATTAAAACTTTAAAAATTTAAATTTTAAAATTTAAATATTTAAATACTAAATTTTAAAAATTTAATTATTAAAACTTTAAATTTTAAAATTTAAATATTTAAATATTAAATTTTAAAAATTTAATTATTAAAGCTTAAAATTTTAAAATTTATAAATTTAAATACTAACTTTTCAAAATTTAATTATTTAAACTTTAAATTTTAAAATTTAAATATTTAAATACTAAATTTTAAAAATTTAATTATTAAAGCTATAAATTTTAAAATTTATAAATTTAAATACTAAATTCTAAAAATTTAATTATTAAAACTTTAAAATTAAAACTTTAAAAATTTAAATACTATATTTTAAAAATTTATTTATTAAAATTTTAAATTTTAAAATTTAAAAATATAAATACTAAATTTTAAAAATTTACTTATTAAAACTTTAAATTTTAAAAATTTAAAAATTTAAATACTCAATTTTAAAAATTTAATTATTAAAATTTTAAATTTAAAAATTTAAATACTAAATTTTAAAAATTTAATTATTAAAACTTTAAATTTTAAAGTTAAAAATTTAAATACTAAATTTTAAAAATTTATTTATTAAAACTTTAAATTATTAAATTTTAAATTTTAAATACTAAATTTTAAAAATTTAATTATTAAAACTTCAAATTTTAAAATTTAAAAATTTAAATTTGAATATTTAAAAATTTAAATTTTAAAATTTAAAAATTT
Organism: Aethina tumida; assembly: GCF_024364675.1. NCBI lineage: Eukaryota > Metazoa > Arthropoda > Insecta > Coleoptera > Nitidulidae > Aethina > Aethina tumida. The sequence continues at coordinate 20,779,242 of NC_065435.1, read as the reverse complement.
AAATACAAAATTTTAAAAATTTAATTATTAAAACTTTAAATTTTTGAATTTAAAAATTTAAATTTTAAAATTTAAAAACTTAAATACTTAATTTTAAAAATTTAATTACTAAACCTTTAAATTATAAAAGTTAAAAATTTAAATACTAAATTTTAAAATTTAAAAATTTAAAAATTTAAATACTAAATTTTAAAAATTTAATTATTAAAACTTTAAATTTTAAAATTTAAAAATTTAAATACTAAATTTTAAAAATTTAATTATTAAAACTTTAAATTTTAAAAATTTAAAAATTTAAATACTCAATTTTAAAAATTTAATTATTAAAACTTTAAATTTATAAATTTAAAATTTTAAATACTTAATTTTAAAAATTTAATTATTAAAACTTTAACTTTTAAAATTTAAAAATTTAAATACTAAATTTTAAAAAGTTATTTATAAAAACTTTAAATTTTAAAATTTAAAAATTTAAATACTAAATTTTAAAAATATAAATATTAAAACTTTAAAATTTAAAATTTAAAAATTTAAATACTAAATTTCAAAAATTTAATTATTAAAACTTTAACTTTTAAAATTTAAAAATTTAAATACTAAATTTTAAAAATTTAATTATTAAAACTTTAAATTTTAAAATTTAAAAATTTAAATACTAAATTTTAAAAATTTAAATATTAAAACTTTAAAATTTAAAATTTAAAAATTTAAATACTAAATTTTAAAAATTTAATTATTAAAACTTTAAATTTTAAAATTTAAATATTTAAACACTAAATTCTAAAAATTTAATTATTAAAACTTTAAATCTTAAAATTTAAAAATTTAAATACTCAATTTTAAAAATTGAATTATTTAAACTTTAAATTTATAAATTTAAAATTTTAAATACTAAATTTTAAAAATTTAATTATTAAAACTTTAACTTTTAAAATTTAAAAATTTAAATACTAAATTTTAAAAATTTAATTATTAAAACTTTAAATTTTAAAATTTAAAAATTTAAATACTAAATTTTAAAAATTTAAATATTAAAACTTTAAAATTTAAAATTTAAAAATTTAAATACTAAATTTTAAAAATTTAATTATTAAAACTTTAAATTTTAAAATTTAAATATTTAAACACTAAATTCTAAAAATTTAATTATTAAAGCTTTAAATTTTAAAATTTATAAATTTAAATAGTAAATTTTAAAAATTTAATTATTAAAATTTTAAAAATTTAAATAATATATTTTAAAAATTTGTTTATTAAAATTTTAAATTTTAAAATTTAAAAATTTAAATACTAAACTTTAAAAATTTAATTATTAAAACTTTAAATTATAAAATTTAAATATTTAAAGACTAAATTTTAAAAATTTTATTATTAAAACTTTAAATTTATAAACTTAAAATTTTAAATACTAAATTTTAAAAATTTAATTATTAAAACTTTAACTTTTAAAATTTAAAAATTTAAATAATAAATTTTAAAAATTTAATTATTAAAACTTTAAATTTTAAAATTTAAAAATTTAAATACTAAATTTTAAAAATTTAATTATTAAAACTTTAAATTTTAAAATTTAAAAATTTAAATACTAAATTTTAAATTTTAATTATTAAAACTTTAAATTTTAAAATTTAAAAACTTAAATACTAAATTTTAAAAAATTTAATTATTAAAACTTTAAATTTTAAAAATTTAAAAATTTAAATACTCAATTTTAAAAATTGAATTATTTAAACTTTAAATTTATAAATTTAAAATTTTAAATACTAAATTTGAAAAATTTAATTATTAAAACTTTAAAATTTAAAATTTAAAAATTTAAATACTAAATTTTAAAAATTTAATTATTAAAACTTTAAATTTTAAAATTTAAATATTTAAACACTAAATTCTAAAAATTTAATTATTAAAGCTTTAAATTTTAAAATTTATAAATTTAAATAGTAAATTTTAAAAATTTAATTATTAAAATTTTAAAAATTTAAATAATATATTTTAAAAATTTGTTTATTAAAATTTTAAAATTTAAATACTAAATTTTAAAAATTTAAATACTATATTTTAAAAATTTAATTATTAAAACTTTAAATTATAAAATTTAAATATTTAAAGACTAAATTTTAAAAATTTTATTATTAAAACTTTAAATTTTAAAATTTAAAAATTTAAATTTTAAAATTTATAAATTTAAAATTTTAAATACTAAATTTTAAAAATTTAATTATTAAAACTTCAACTTTTAAAATTTAAAAATTTAAATAATAAATTTTAAAAATTTAATTATTAAAACTTTAAATTTTAAAATTTAAAAATTTAAATACTAAATTTTAAAAATTTAAATATTAAAACTTTAAATTTTAAAATTTAAAAATTTAAATACTAAATTTTAAAAATTTAGTTATTTAAAACTTTAAAATTTAAAATTTAAATATTTAAATACTAAATTCTTAAAATTTAATTATTAAAGCTTTAAATTTTAAAATTTATAAATTTAAATAGTAAATTTTAAAAATTTAATTATTAAAATTTTAAAAATTTAAATACTAAATTTTAAAAATTTAATTATTAAAACTTTAACTTTTAAAATTTAAAAATTTAAATACTAAATTTTAAAAATTTATTTATTAAAACTTTAAATTTTAAAATTTAAAAATTTAAATACTAAATTTTAAAAATTTAAATATTAAAACTTTAAAATTTAAAATTTAAAAATTTAAATACTATATTTTAAAAATTTAATTATTAAAACTTTAAATTTTAAAATTTAAATATTTAAATACTAAATTCTAAAAATTTAATTATTAAAGCTTTAAATTTTAAAATTTATAAATTTAAATAGTAAATTTTAAAAATTTAATTATTAAAATTTTAAAAATTTAAATAATATATTTTAAAAATTTATTTATTAAAATTTTAAATTTGAAAATTTAAAAATTTAAATACTAAACTTTAAAAATTTAATTATTAAAACATTAAATTATAAAATTTAAATATTTAAAGAATAAATTTTAAAAATTTTATTATTAAAACTTTAAATTTATAAATTTAAAATTTTAAATACTAAATTTTAAAAATTTAATTATTAAAACTTTAACTTTTAAAATTTAAAAATTTAAATAATAAATTTTAAAAATTTAATTATTAAAACTTTAAATTTTAAAATTTAAAAATTTAAATACTAAATTTTAAAAATTTAATTATTAAAACTTTAAATTTTAAAATTTAAAAATTTAAATACTAAATTTTAAATTTTAATTATTAAAACTTTAAATTTTAAAATTTAAAAACTTAAATACTAAATTTTAAAAATTTAATTATTAAAACTTTAAATTTTAAAAATTTAAAAATTTAAATACTCAATTTTAAAAATTGAATTATTTAAACTTTAAATTTATAAATTTAAAATTTTAAATACTAAATTTTAAAAATTTAATTATTAAAACTTTAACTTTTAAAATTTAAAAATTTAAATACTAAATTTTAAAAATTTAATTATTAAAACTTTAAATTTTAAAATTTAAAAATTTAAATACTAAATTTTAAAAATTTAAATATTAAAACTTTAAAATTTAAAATTTAAAAATTTAAATACTAAATTTTAAAAATTTTATTAAAGCTTAAAATTTTAAAATTTATAAATTTAAATTCTAACTTTTAAAAATTTAATTATTAAAACTTTAAATTTTAAAATTTAAAAATTTAAATTTTAAAATTTAAAAATTTAAAAATTTAAATACTAAATTTTAGAAATTTATTTATTAAAATTTTAAATTTTAAAATTTAAAAATTTAAATACTAAATTTAAAAAATTTAATTATAAAAACTTTAAATTTTAAAAATTTAAAAATTTAAATACTAAATTTTAAAAATTTAATTATTAAAACTTTAACTTTTAAAATTTAAAAATTTAAATACAAAATTTTAAAAATTTAATTATTAAAACTTTAAATTTTAAAATTTAAAAATTTAAATACTAAATTTTAAAAATTTAAATATTAAAACTTTAAAATTTAAAATTTAAAAATTTAAATACTAAATTTTAAAAATTTGATTATTAAAACTTTAAATTTTAAAATTTAAATATTTAAACACTAAATTCTAAAAATTTAATTATTAAAGCTTTAAATTTTAAAATTTATAAATTTAAATAGTAAATTTTAAAAATTTAATTATTAAAATTTTAAAAATTTAAGTAATATATTTTAAAAATTTGTTTATTAAAATTTTAAATTTTAAAATTTAAAAATTTAAATACTAAATTTTAAAAATTTAATTATTAAAACTTTAAATTATAAAATTTAAATATTTAAAGACTAAATTTTAAAAATTTTATTATTAAAACTTTAAATTTATAAATTTAAAATTTTAAATACTAAATTTTAAAAATTTAATTATTAAAACTTCAACTTTTAAAATTTAAAAATTTAAATAATATATTTTAAAAATTTAATTATTAAAACTTTAAATTTTAAAATTTAAAAATTTAAATACTAAATTTTAAAAATTTAAATATTAAAACTTTAAATTTTAAAATTTAAAAATTTAAATACTAAATTTTAAAAATTTAGTTATTTAAAACTTTAAATTTTAAAATTTAAATATTTAAATACTAAATTCTAAAAATTTAATTATTAAAGCTTTAAATTTTAAAATTTATAAATTTAAATAGTAAATTTTAAAAATTTAATTATTAAAATTTTAAAAATTTAAATACTATATTTTAAAAATTTATTTATTAAAATTTTAAATTTTAAAATTTAAAAATTTAAATACTAAATTTTAAAAATTTAATTATTAAAACTTTAAATTTTAAAATTTAAAAATTTAAAAATTTAAATACTAAATTTTAAATATATTTTTATTAAAATTTTAAATTTTAAAATTTAAAAATTTAAATACTAAATTTTAAAAGTTTAATTATTGAAATTTTAAATTTTAAAATTTAAATATTTAAATACTAAATTTTAAAAATTTAATTATTAAAGCTATAAATTTTAAAATTTATAAATTTAAATACTAAATTTTAAAAATTTAATTATTAAAACTTTAAATTTTAAAATTTAAAAATTTAAATTTTAAAATTTAAAAATTTAAAAATTTAAATACTAAATTTTAAAAATTTATTTATTAAAATTTTAAATTTTAAAATTTAAAAATTTAAATACTAAATTTAAAAAATTTAATTATAAAAACTTTAAATTTTAAAAATTTAAAAATTTAAATACTAAATTTTAAAAATTTAATTATTAAAACTTTAAATTTTAAAATATAAATATTTAAATACTAAATTTTAAAAATTTTATTAAAGCTTAAAATTTTAAAATTTATAAATTTAAATTCTAACTTTTAAAAATTTAATTATTAAAACTTTAAATTTTAAAATTTAAAAATTTAAATTTTAAAATTTAAAAATTTAAAAATTTAAATACTAAATTTTAAAAATTTATTTATTAAAATTTTAAATTTTAAAATTTAAAAATTTAAATACTAAATTTAAAAAATTTAATTATAAAAACTTTAAATTTTAAAAATTTAAAAATTTAAAAATTTAAATACTAAATTTTAAAAATTTAATTATTAAAACTTTAACTTTTAAAATTTAAAAATTTAAATACTAAATTTTAAAAATTTATTTATTAAAACTTTAAATTTTAAAATTTAAAAATTTAAATACTAAATTTTAAAAATTTAAATATTAAAACTTTAAAATTTAAAATTTAAAAATTTAAATACTAAATTTTAAAAATTTAATTATTAAAACTTTAAATTTTAAAATTTAAATATTTAAATACTAAATTCTAAAAATTTAATTATTAAAGCTTTAAATTTTAAAATTTATAAATTTAAATAGTAAATTTTAAAAATTTAATTATTAAAATTTTAAAAATTTAAATAATATATTTTAAAAATTTGTTTATTAAAATTTTAAATTATAAAATTTAAAAATTTAAATACTAAACTTTAAAAATTTAATTATTAAAACTTTAAATTATAAAATTTAAATATTTAAAGACTAAATTTTAAAAATTTTATTATTAAAACTTTAAATTTATAAATTTAAAATTTTAAATACTAAATTTTAAAAATTTAATTATAAAAACTTTAACTTTTAAAATTTAAAAATTTAAATAATAAATTTTAAAAATTTAATTATTAAAACTTTAAATTTTAAAATTTAAAACTTTAAATACTAAATTTTAAAAATTTAATTATTAAAACTTTAAATTTTAAAATTTAAAAATTTAAATACTAAATTTTAAAAATTTAATTATTAAAACTTTAAATTTTAAAATTTAAAAATTTAAATACTAAATTTTGAAAATTTAAATATTAAAACTTTAAAATTTAAAATTTAAAAATTTAAATAATAAATTTTAAAAATTTAATTATTAAAACTTTAAATTTTAAAATTTAAATTTTAAATACTAAATTTTAAAAATTTAATTATTAAAGCTTTAAATTTTAAAATTTATAAATTTAAATAGTAAATTTTAAAAATTTAATTTGTAAAATTTTAAAAATTTAAATAATATATTTTAAAAATTTGTTTATTAAAATTTTAAATTTTAAAATTTAAAAATTTAAATACTAAATTTTAAAAATTTAATTATTAAAACTTTAAATTATAAAATTTAAATATTTAAAGACTAAATTTTAAAAATTTTATTATTAAAACTTTAAATTTATAAATTTAAAATTTTAAATACCAAATTTTAAAAATTTAATTATTAAAACTTTAAATTTTAAAATTTAAAAATTTAAATACTAAATTTTAAAAATTTAAATATTAAAACTTTAAATTTTAAAATTTAAAAATTTAAATACTAAATTTTAAAAATTTAGTTATTTAAAACTTTAAATTTTAAAATTTAAATATTTAAATACTAAATTCTAAAAATTTAATTATTAAAGCTTTAAATTTTAAAATTTATAAATTTAAATAGTAAATTCTAAAAATTTAATTATTAAAATTTTAAAAATTTAAATACTATATTTTAAAAATTTATTTATTAAAATTTTAAATTTTAAAATTTAAAAATTTAAATACTAAATTTTAAAAATTTAATTATTAAAACTTTAAATTTTAAAATTTAAAAATTTAAAAATTTAAATACTAAATTTTAAATATATTTTTATTAAAATTTTAAATTTTAAAATTTAAAAATTTAAATACTAAATTTTAAAAGTTTAATTATTGAAATTTTAAATTTTAAAATTTAAATATTTAAATACTAAATTTTAAAAATTTAATTATTAAAGCTATAAATTTTAAAATTTATAAATTTAAATACTAAATTTTAAAAATTTAATTATTAAAACTTTAAATTTTAAAATTTAAAAATTTAAATTTTAAAATTTAAAAATTTAAAAATTTAAATACTAAATTTTAAAAATTTATTTATTAAAATTTTAAATTTTAAAATTTATAAATTTAAATACTAAATTTAAAAAATTTAATTATAAAAACTTTAAATTTTAAAAATTTAAAAATTTAAATACTAAATTTTAAAAATTTAATTATTAAAACTTTAAATTTTAAAATATAAATATTTAAATACTAAATTTTAAAAATTTTATTAAAGCTTAAAATTTTAAAATTTAAAAATTTAAATTTTAAAATTTAAAAATTTAAAAATTTAAATACTAAATTTTAAAAATTTATTTATTAAAATTTTAAATTTTAAAATTTAAAAATTTAAATACTAAATTTAAAAAATTTAATTATAAAAACTTTAAATTTTAAAAATTTAAAAATTTAAAAATTTAAATACTAAATTTTAAAAATTTAATTATTAAAACTTTAAATTTTAAAATTTAAATATTTAAATACTAAATTCTAAAAATTTAATTAATAAAGCTTTAAATTTTATAAATTTAAATAGAAAATTTTAAAAATTTGATTATTAAAACTTTAAAATTAAAACTTTAAAAATTTAGATAATATATTTTAAAAATTTATTTATTAAAATTTTAAATTTTAAAATTTAAAAATATAATACTAAGTTTTAAAAATTTAATTATTAAAACTTTAAATTATAAAATTTAAATATTTAAATACTAAATTTTAAAAATTTTATTATTAAAGCTTAAAATTTTAAAATTTATAAATTTAAATTCTAACTTTTAAAAATTTAATTATTAAAACTTTAAATTTTAAAATTTAAAAATTTAAATACTAAATTTTAAAAATATAATTTTTAAAACTTTAACTTTTAAAATTTAAAAATTTAAATATTAAATTTTAAAAATTTAATTATTAAAACTTTAAATTTTAAAATTTAAAAATTTAAAAATTTAAATACTAAATTTTAAAAATTTATTTATTAAAATTTTAAATTTTAAAATTTATAAATTTAAATACTAAATTTAAAAAATTTAATTATAAAAACTTTAAATTTTAAAAATTTAAAAATTTAAATACTAAATTTTAAAAATTTAATTATTAAAACTTTAAATTTTAAAATATAAATATTTAAATACTAAATTTTAAAAATTTTATTAAAGCTTAAAATTTTAAAATTTATAAATTTAAATTCTAACTTTTAAAAATTTAATTATTAAAACTTTAAATTTTAAAATTTAAAAATTTAAATTTTAAAATTTAAAAATTTAAATTTTAAAATTTAAAAATTTAAAAATTTAAAAATTTAAATACTAAATTTTAAAAATTTATTTATTAAAATTTTAAATTTTAAAATTTAAAAATTTAAATACTAAATTTAAAAAATTTAATTATAAAAACTTTAAATTTTAAAAATTTAAAAATTTAAAAATTTAAATACTAAATTTTAAAAATTTAATTATTAAAACTTTAAATTTTAAAATTTAAATATTTAAATACTAAATTCTAAAAATTTAATTATTAAAGCTTTAAATTTTAAAATTTATAAATTTAAATAGAAAATTTTAAAAATTTAATTATTAAAACTTTAAATTATAAAATTTAAATATTTAAATACTAAATTTTAAAAATTTTATTATTAAAGCTTAAAATTTTAAAATTTATAAATTTAAATTCTAACTTTTAAAAATTTAATTATTAAAACTTTAAATTTTAAAATTTAAAAATTTAAATACTAAATTTTAAAAATATAATTTTTAAAACTTTAACTTTTAAAATTTAAAAATTTAAATATTAAATTTTAAAAATTTAATTATTAAAACTTTAAATTTTAAAATTTAGAAATTTAAATACTAAATTTTAAAAATTTATATATTAAAACTTTAAATTTTAAAATTTAAAAATTTAAATACTAAATTTTAAAAATTTAATTATTAAAACTATAAATTATAAAATTTAAATATTTAAATACTAAATTCTAAAAATTTAATTATTAAAGCTTTAAATTTTAAAATTTATAAATTTAAATAGTAAATTTTAAAAATTTAATTATTAAAACTTTAAATATTATAATTTAAAAATTTAAATACTAAATTTTAAAAATTTAATTATTAAAACTTTAAATTATAAAATTTAAATATTTAAATACTAAATTTTAAAAATTTTATTATTAAAGCTTAAAATTTTAAAATTTATAAATTTAAATTCTAACTTTTAAAAATTTAATTATTAAAACTTTAAATTTTAAAATTTAAAAATTTAAATTTTAAAATTTAAAAATTTAAAAATTTAAATACTAAATTTTAAAAATTTATTTATTAAAATTTTAAATTTTAAAATTTAAAAATTTAAATACTAAATTTAAAAAATTTAATTATAAAAACTTTAAATTTTAAAAATTTAAAAATTTAAAAATTTAAATACTAAATTTTAAAAATTTAATTATTAAAACTTTAAATTTTAAAATATAAATATTTAAATACTAAATTTTAAAAATTTTATTAAAGCTTTAAATTTTAAAATTTATATATTTAAATTCTAACTTTTAAAAATTTAATTATTAAAACTTTAAATTTTAAAATTTAAAAATTTAAATTTTAAAATTTAAAAATTTAAATTTTAAAATTTAAAAATTTAAAAATTTAATACTAAATTTTAAAAATTTATTTATTAAAATTTTAAATTTTAAAATTTAAAAATTTAAATACTAAATTTAAAAAATTTAATTATAAAAACTTTAAATTTTAAAAATTTAAAAATTTAAAAATTTAAATACTAAATTTTAAAAATTTAATTATTAAAACTTTAAATTTTAAAATTTAAATATTTAAATACTTAATTCTAAAAATTTAATTATTAAAGCTATAAATTTTAAAATTTTTAAATTTAAATACTAAATTCTAAAAATTTAATTATTAAAACTTTAACTTTTAAAATTTAAAAATTTAAATACTAAATTTTAAAAATTTAATTATTAAAACTTTAAATTATAAAATTTAAATATTTAAAGACTAAATTTTAAAAATTTTATTATTAAAACTTTAAATTTATAAATTTAAAATTTTAAATACAAAATTTTAAAAATTTAATTATTAAAACTTTAACTTTTAAAATTTAAAAATTTAAATAATAAATTTTAAAAATTTAATTATTAAAACTTTAAATTTTAAAATTTAAAAATTTAAATAATAAATTTTAAAAATTTAAATATTAAAACTTTAAATTTTAAAATTTAAATACTAAATTTTAAAAATTTAGTTATTTAAAACTTTAAATTTTAAAATTTAAATATTTAAATAATAAATTCTAAAAATTTAATTATTAAAGCTTTAAATTTTAAAATTTATAAATTTAAATAGTAAATTTTAAAAATTTAGTTATTAAAATTTTAAAAATTTAAATACTATATTTTAAAAATTTATTTATTAAAATTTTAAATTTTAAAATTTAAAATTTTAAATACTAAATTTTAAAAATTTAATTATTAAAACTTTAAATTTTAAAATTTAAATATTTAAATACTAAATTCTACAAATTTAATTATTAAAGCTTTAAATTTTAAAATTTATAAATTTAAATAGTAAATTTTAAAAATTTGATTATTAAAACTTTAAAATTAAAACTTTAAAAATTTAGATAATATATTTTAAAAATTTATTTACTAAAATTTTAAATTTTAAAATTTAAAAATATAATAATAAGTTTTAAAAATTTAATTATTAAAACTTTAAATTATAAAATTTAAATATTTAAATACTAAATTTTAAAAATTTTATTATTAAAGCTTAAAATTTTAAAATTTATAATTTAAATTCTAACTTTTAAAAATTTAATTATTAAAACTTTAAATTTTAAAATTTAAAAATTTAAATACTAAATTTTAAAAATTTAATTATTAAAACTTTAAATTTTAAAATTTAAAAATTTAAATACTAAATTTTAAAAATTTAATTATTAAAACTTTAAATTTTAAAAATTTAAAAATTTAAATACTCAATTTTAAAAATTTAATTATTAAAACTTTAAATTTATAAATTTAAAAATTTAAATACTAAATTTTAAAATTTAATTACTAAAACTTTAAATTTTAAAATTTAAAAATTTAAATACTAACTTTTAAAAATTTAATTATTAAAACTTTAAATTTTAAAATTTAAAAATTTAAATACTAAATTTTAAAAATTTAATTATTAAAACTTTAACTTTTAAAATTTAAAAATTTAAATACTAAATTTTAAAAATTTAATTATTAAAACTTTAAATTTTAAAATTTAGAAATTTAAATACTAAATTTTAAAAATTTATATATTAAAACTTTAAATTTTAAAATTTAAAAATTTAAATACTAAATTTTAAAAATTTAATTATTAAAACTTTAAATTTTTAAATTTAAAAATTTAAATACTAAATTCTAAAAATTTAATTATTAAAGCTTTAAATTTTAAAATTTATAAATTTAAATAGTAAATTTTGAAAATTTAATTATTAAAATTTTAAAAATTTAAATAATATATTTTAAAAATTTATTTATTAAAATTTTAAATTTTAAAATTTAAAAATTTAAATACTAAATTTTAAAAATTTAATTATTACAACTTTAAATTATAAAATTTAAATATTTAAATACAACATTTTAAAAATTTTATTATTAAAGCTTAAAATTTTAAAATTTATAAATTTAAATACTAACTTTTAAAAATTTAATTATTAAAACTTTAAATTTTAAAATTTAAAAATTTAAATACTAAATTTTATAAATTTAATTATTAAAACTTTAAATTTTAAAATTTAAAAATTTAAATACTAAATTTTAAAAATTTAATTATTAAAACTTTAAATTTTAAAATTTAAAAATTTAAATACTAAATTTTAAAAATTTAATTATTAAAACTTTAAATTTTAAAAATTTAAAAATTTAAATACTCAATTTTAAAAATTTAATTATTAAAACTTTAAATTTATAAATTTAAAATTTTAAATATTAAATTTTAAAAATTTAATTATTAAAACTTTAACTTTTAAAATTTAAAAATTTAAATATTAAATTTTAAAAATTTATTTATTAAAACTTTAAATTTTAAAATTTAAAAATTTAAATACTAAATTTTAAAAATTTATATGTTAAAACTTTAAAATTTAAAATTTAAAAATTTAAATACTAAATTTTAAAAATTTAATTATTAAAACTTTAAATTTTAAAATTTAAATATTTAAATACTAAATTCTAAAAATTTAATTATTAAAGCTTTAAATTTTAAAATTTATAAATTTAAATAGTAAATTTTAAAAATTTAATTATTAAAATTTTAAAAATTTAAATAATATATTTTAAAAATTTGTTTATTAAAATTTTAAATTTTAAAATTTAAAAATTTAAATACTAAACTTTAAAAATTTAATTATTAAAACTTTAAATTATAAAATTTAAATATTTAAAGACTAAATTTTAAAAATTTTATTATTAAAACTTTAAATTTATAAATTTAAAATTTTAAATACTAAATTTTAAAAATTTAATTATTAAATCTTTAACTTTTAAAATTTAAAAATTTAAATAATAAATTTTAAAAATTTAATTATTAAAACTTTAAATTTTAAAATTTAAATATTTAAATACTAAATTCTACAAATTTAATTATTAAAGCTTTAAATTTTAAAATTTATAAATTTAAATAGTAAATTTTAAAAATTTGATTATTAAAACTTTAAAATTAAAACTTTAAAAATTTAGATAATATATTTTAAAAATTTATTTACTAAAATTTTAAATTTTAAAATTTAAAAATATAATAATAAGTTTTAAAAATTTAATTATTAAAACTTTAAATTATAAAATTTAAATATTTAAATACTAAATTTTAAAAATTTTATTATTAAAGCTTAAAATTTTAAAATTTATAATTTAAATTCTAACTTTTAAAAATTTAATTATTAAAACTTTAAAAATTTAAATACTATATTTTAAAAATTTATTTATTAAAATTTTAAATTTTAAAATTTAAAATTTTAAATACTAAATTTTAAAAATTTAATTATTAAAACTTTAAATTTTAAAATTTAAATATTTAAATACTAAATTCTACAAATTTAATTATTAAAGCTTTAAATTTTAAAATTTATAAATTTAAATAGTAAATTTTAAAAATTTGATTATTAAAACTTTAAAATTAAAACTTTAAAAATTTAGATAATATATTTTAAAAATTTATTTACTAAAATTTTAAATTTTAAAATTTAAAAATATAATAATAAGTTTTAAAAATTTAATTATTAAAACTTTAAATTATAAAATTTAAATATTTAAATACTAAATTTTAAAAATTTTATTATTAAAGCTTAAAATTTTAAAATTTATAATTTAAATTCTAACTTTTAAAAATTTAATTATTAAAATTTTAAATTTTAAAATTTAAAAATTTAAATACTAAATTTTAAAAATTTAATTATTAAAACTTTAAATTTTAAAATTTAAAAATTTAAATACTAAATTTTAAAAATTTAATTATTAAAACTTTAAATTTTAAAAATTTAAAAATTTAAATACTCAATTTTAAAAATTTAATTATTAAAACTTTAAATTTATAAATTTAAAAATTTAAATACTAAATTTTAAAAATTTAATTACTAAAACTTTAAATTTTAAAATTTAAAAATTTAAATACTAACTTTTAAAAATTTAATTATTAAAACTTTAAATTTTAAAATTTAAAAATTTAAATACTAAATTTTAAAAATTTAATTATTAAAACTTTAACTTTTAAAATTTAAAAATTTAAATACTAAATTTTAAAAATTTAATTATTAAAACTTTAAATTTTAAAATTTAGAAATTTAAATACTAAATTTTAAAAATTTATATATTAAAACTTTAAATTTTAAAATTTAAAAATTTAAATACTAAATTTTAAAAATTTAATTATTAAAACTTTAAATTTTAAAATTTAAAAATTTAAATACTAAATTCTAAAAATTTAATTATTAAAGCTTTAAATTTTAAAATTTATAAATTTAAATAGTAAATTTTGAAAATTTAATTATTAAAATTTTAAAAATTTAAATAATATATTTTAAAAATTTATTTATTAAAATTTTAAATTTTAAAATTTAAAAATTTAAATACTAAATTTTAAAAATTTAATTATTACAACTTTAAATTATAAAATTTAAATATTTAAATACAACATTTTAAAAATTTTATTATTAAAGCTTAAAATTTTAAAATTTATAAATTTAAATACTAACTTTTAAAAATTTAATTATTAAAACTTTAAATTTTAAAATTTAAAAATTTAAATACTAAATTTTATAAATTTAATTATTAAAACTTTAAATTTTAAAATTTAAAAATTTAAATACTAAATTTTAAAAATTTAATTATTAAAACTTTAAATTTTAAAATTTAAAAATTTAAATACTAAATTTTAAAAATTTAATTATTAAAACTTTAAATTTTAAAAATTTAAAAATTTAAATACTCAATTTTAAAAATTTAATTATTAAAACTTTAAATTTATAAATTTAAAATTTTAAATATTAAATTTTAAAAATTTAATTATTAAAACTTTAACTTTTAAAATTTAAAAATTTAAATATTAAATTTTAAAAATTTATTTATTAAAACTTTAAATTTTAAAATTTAAAAATTTAAATACTAAATTTTAAAAATTTAAATATTAAAACTTTAAAATTTAAAATTTAAAAATTTAAATACTAAATTTTAAAAATTTAATTTTTAAAACTTTAAATTTTAAAATTTAAATATTTAAATACTAAATTCTAAAAATTTAATTATTAAAGCTTTAAATTTTAAAATTTATAAATTTAAATAGTAAATTTTAAAAATTTAATTATTAAAATTTTAAAAATTTAAATAATATATTTTAAAAATTTGTTTATTAAAATTTTAAATTTTAAAATTTAAAAATTTAAATACTAAACTTTAAGAATTTAATTATTAAAACTTTAAATTATAAAATTTAAATATTTAAAGACTAAATTTTAAAAATTTTATTATTAAAACTTTAAATTTATAAATTTAAAATTTTAAATACTAAATTTTAAAAATTTAATTATTAAATCTTTAACTTTTAAAATTTAAAAATTTAAATAATAAATTTTAAAAATTTAATTATTAAAACTTTAAATTTTAAAATTTAAAAATTTAAATACTAAATTTTAAAAATTTAATTATTAAAACTTTAAATTTTAAAATTTAAAAATTTAAATACTAAATTTTAAATTTTAATTATTAAAACTTTAAATTTTAAAATTTAAAAACTTAAATACTAAATTTTAAAAATTTAATTATTAAAACTTTAAATTTTAAAAATTTAAAAATTTAAATACTCAATTTTAAAAATTGAATTATTTAAACTTTAAATTTATAAATTTAAAATTTTAAATACAAAATTTTAAAAATTTAATTATTAAAACTTTAACTTTTAAAATTTAAAAATTTAAATACTAAATTTTAAAAATTTAATTATTAAAACTTTAAATTTTAAAATTTAAAAATTTAAATACTAAATTTTAAAAATTTAAATATTAAAACTTTAAAATTTAAAATTTAAAAATTTAAATACTAAATTTTAAAAATTTAATTATTATAACTTTAAATTTTAAAATTTAAATATTTAAACACTAAATTCTAAAAATTTAATTATTAAAGCTTTAAATTTTAAAATTTATAAATTTAAATAATAAATTTTAAAAATTTAATTATTAAAATTTTAGAAATTTAAATAATATATTTTAAAAATTTGTTTATTAAAATTTTAAATTTTAAAATTTAAAAATTTAAAAATTTAAATACTAAATTTTAAAAATTTAATTATTAAAATTTTAAATTATAAAATTTAAATATTTAAAGACTAAATTTTAAAAATTTTATTATTAAAACTTTAAATTTATAAATTTAAAATTTTAAATACTAAATTTTAAAAATTTAATTATTAAATCTTTAACTTTTAAAATTTAAAAATTTAAATAATAAATTTTAAAAATTTAATTATTAAAACTTTAAATTTTAAAATTTAAAAATTTAATTACTAAATTTTAAAAATTTAAATATTAAAACTTTAAATTTTAAAATTTAAAAATTTAAATACTAAATTTTAAAAATTTAGTTATTTAAAACTTTAAATTTTAAAATTTAAATATTTAAATACTAAATTCTAAAAATTTAATTATTAAAGCTTTAAATTTTAAAATTTATAAATTTAAATAGTAAATTTTAAAAATTTAATTATTAAAATTTTAAAAATTTAAATACTATATTTTAAAAATTTATTTATTAAAATTTTAAATTTTAAAATTTAAAAATTT
This sequence comes from Aethina tumida, assembly GCF_024364675.1. Classification (NCBI taxonomy): domain Eukaryota; kingdom Metazoa; phylum Arthropoda; class Insecta; order Coleoptera; family Nitidulidae; genus Aethina; species Aethina tumida. The sequence continues at coordinate 20,762,579 of NC_065435.1, read as the reverse complement.
AAATACTAAATTTAAAAATTTAATTATTAAAACTTTAAATTTTAAAATTTAAAAATTTAAAAATTTAAATACTAAATTTTAAAAATATTTTTATTAAAATTTTAAATTTTAAAATTTAAAAATTTAAATACTAAATTTTAAAAGTTTAATTATTGAAATTTTAAATTTTAAAATTTAAATATTTAAATACTAAGTTTTAAAAATTTAATTATTAAAGCTATAAATTTTAAAATTTATAAATTTAAATACTAAATTTTAAAAATTTAATTATTAAAACTTTAAATTTTAAAATTTAAAAATTTTAATTTTAAAATTTAAAAATTTAAAAATTTAAATACTAAATTTTAAAAATTTATTTATTAAAATTTTAAATTTTAAAATTTAAAAATTTAAATACTAAATTTAAAAAATTTAATTATAAAAACTTTAAATTTTAAAAATTTAAAAATTTAAAAATTTAAATACTAAATTTTAAAAATTTAATTATTAAAACTTTAAATTTTAAAATATAAATATTTAAATCCAAATTTTAAAAATTTTATTAAAGCTTAAAATTTTAAAATTTATAAATTTAAATTCTAACTTTTAAAAATTTAATTATTAAAACTTTAAATTTTAAAATTTAAAAATTTAAATTTTAAAATTTAAAAATTTAAAAATTTAAATACTAAATTTTAAAAATTTATTTATTAAAATTTTAAATTTTAAAATTTAAAAATTTAAATACTAAATTTATAAAATTTAATTATAAAAATTTTAAATTTTAAAAATTTAAAAATTTAAAAATTTAAATACTAAATTTTAAAAATTTAATTATTAAAACTTTAAATTTTAAAATTTAAAAATTTAAATTTTAAAATTTAAAAATTTAAAAATTTAAATACTAAATTTTAAAAATTTAATTATTAAATCTTTAAATTTTAAAATTTAAATATTTAAATACTAAATTCTAAAAATTTAATTATTAAAGCTTTAAATTTTAAAATTTATAAATTTAAATAGTAAATTTTAAAAATTTGATTATTAAAACTTTAAAATTAAAACTTTAAAAATTTAGATAATATATTTTAAAAATTTATTTATTAAAATTTTAAATTTTAAAATTTAAAAATATAATACTAAGTTTTAAAAATTTAATTATTAAAACTTTAAATTATAAAATTTAAATATTTAAATACTAAATTTTAAAAATTTTATTATTAAAGCTTAAAATTTTAAAATTTATAAATTTAAATTCTAACTTTTAAAAATTTAATTATTAAAACTTTAAATTTTAAAATTTAAAAATTTAAATACTAAATTTTAAAAATTTAATTATTAAAACTTTAACTTTTAAAATTTAAAAATTTAAATACTAAATTTTAAAAATTTAATTATTAAAACTTTAAATTTTAAAATTTAGAAATTTAAATACAAAATTTTAAAAATTTTATTATTAAAGCTTAAAATTTTAAAATTTATAAATTTAAATTCTAACTTTTAAAAATTTAATTATTAAAATTTTAAATTTTAAAATTTAAAAATTTAAATACTAAATTTTAAAAATTTAATTATTACAACTTTAAATTATAAAATTTAAATATTTAAATACAACATTTTAAAAATTTTATTATTAAAGCTTAAAATTTTAAAATTTATAAATTTAAATACTAACTTTTAAAAATTTAATTATTAAAACTTTAAATTTTAAAATTTAAAAATTTAAATACTAAATTTTATAAATTTAATTATTAAAACTTTAAATTTTAAAATTTAAAAATTTAAATACTAAATTTTAAAAATTTAATTATTAAAACTTTAAATTTTAAAATTTAAAAATTTAAATACTAAATTTTAAAAATTTAATTATTAAAACTTTAAATTTTAAAAATTTAAAAATTTAAATACTCAATTTTAAAAATTTAATTATTAAAACTTTAAATTTATAAATTTAAAATTTTAAATATTAAATTTTAAAAATTTAATTATTAAAACTTTAACTTTTAAAATTTAAAAATTTAAATATTAAATTTTAAAAATTTATTTATTAAAACTTTAAATTTTAAAATTTAAAAATTTAAATACTAAATTTTAAAAATTTAAATATTAAAACTTTAAAATTTAAAATTTAAAAATTTAAATACTAAATTTTAAAAATTTAATTATTAAAACTTTAAATTTTAAAATTTAAATATTTAAATACTAAATTCTAAAAATTTAATTATTAAAGCTTTAAATTTTAAAATTTATAAATTTAAATAGTAAATTTTAAAAATTTAATTATTAAAATTTTAAAAATTTAAATAATATATTTTAAAAATTTGTTTATTAAAATTTTAAATTTTAAAATTTAAAAATTTAAATACTAAACTTTAAAAATTTAATTATTAAAACTTTAAATTATAAAATTTAAATATTTAAAGACTAAATTTTAAAAATTTTATTATTAAAACTTTAAATTTATAAATTTAAAATTTTAAATACTAAATTTTAAAAATTTAATTATTAAATCTTTAACTTTTAAAATTTAAAAATTTAAATAATAAATTTTAAAAACTTAATTATTAAAACTTTAAATTTTAAAATTTAAAAATTTAAATACTAAATTTTAAAAATTTATTTATTAAAACTTTAAATTTTAAAATTTAAAAATTTAAATACTAAATTTTAAATTTTAATTATTAAAACTTTAAATTTTAAAATTTAAAAACTTAAATACTAAATTTTAAAAATTTAATTATTAAAACTTTAAATTTTAAAAATTTAAAAATTTAAATACTCAATTTTAAAAATTGAATTATTTAAACTTTAAATTTATAAATTTAAAATTTTAAATACTAAATTTTAAAAATTTAATTATTAAAACTTTAACTTTTAAAATTTAAAAATTTAAATACTAAATTTTAAAAATTTAATTATTAAAACTTTAAATTTTAAAATTTAAAAATTTAAATACTAAATTTTAAAAATTTAAATATTAAAACTTTAAAATTTAAAATTTAAAAATTTAAATACTAAATTTTAAAAATTTAATTATTATAACTTTAAATTTTAAAATTTAAATATTTAAACACTAAATTCTAAAAATTTAATTATTAAAGCTTTAAATTTTAAAATTTATAAATTTAAATAATAAATTTTAAAAATTTAATTATTAAAATTTTAGAAATTTAAATAATATATTTTAAAAATTTGTTTATTAAAATTTTAAATTTTAAAATTTAAAAATTTAAAAATTTAAATACTAAATTTTAAAAATTTAATTATTAAAACTTTAAATTATAAAATTTAAATATTTAAAGACTAAATTTTAAAAATTTTATTATTAAAACTTTAAATTTATAAATTTAAAATTTTAAATACTAAATTTTAAAAATTTAATTATTAAATCTTTAACTTTTAAAATTTAAAAATTTAAATAATAAATTTTAAAAATTTAATTATTAAAACTTTAAATTTTAAAATTTAAAAATTTAATTACTAAATTTTAAAAATTTAAATATTAAAACTTTAAATTTTAAAATTTAAAAATTTAAATACTAAATTTTAAAAATTTAGTTATTTAAAACTTTAAATTTTAAAATTTAAATATTTAAATACTAAATTCTAAAAATTTAATTATTAAAGCTTTAAATTTTAAAATTTATAAATTTAAATAGTAAATTTTAAAAATTTAATTATTAAAACTTTAAATTTTAAAATTTAAAAATTTAAATTTTAAAATTTAAAAATTTAAAAATTTAAATACTAAATTTTAAAAATTTATTTATTAAAATTTTAAATTTTAAAATTTAAAAATTTAAATACTAAATTTAAAAAATTTAATTATAAAAACTTTAAATTTTAAAAATTTAAAAATTTAAAAATTTAAATACTAAATTTTAAAAATTTAATTATTAAAACTTTAAATTTTAAAATATAAATATTTAAATCGAAATTTTAAAAATTTTATTAAAGCTTAAAATTTTAAAATTTATAAATTTAAATTCTAACTTTTAAAAATTTAATTATTAAAACTTTAAATTTTAAAATTTAAAAATTTAAATTTTAAAATTTAAAAATTTAAAAATTTAAATACTAAATTTTAAAAATTTATTTATTAAAATTTTAAATTTTAAAATTTAAAAATTTAAATACTAAATTTATAAAATTTAATTATAAAAACTTTAAATTTTAAAAATTTAAAAATTTAAAAATTTAAATACTAAATTTTAAAAATTTAATTATTAAAACTTTAAATTTTAAAATTTAAAAATTTAAATTTTAAAATTTAAAAATTTAAAAATTTAAATACTAAATTTTAAAAATTTAATTATTAAATCTTTAAATTTTAAAATTTAAATATTTAAATACTAAATTCTAAAAATTTAATTATTAAAGCTTTAAATTTTAAAATTTATAAATTTAAATAGTAAATTTTAAAAATTTGATTATTAAAACTTTAAAATTAAAACTTTAAAAATTTAGATAATATATTTTAAAAATTTATTTATTAAAATTTTAAATTTTAAAATTTAAAAATATAATACTAAGTTTTAAAAATTTAATTATTAAAACTTTAAATTATAAAATTTAAATATTTAAATACTAAATTTTAAAAATTTTATTATTAAAGCTTAAAATTTTAAAATTTATAAATTTAAATTCTAACTTTTAAAAATTTAATTATTAAAACTTTAAATTTTAAAATTTAAAAATTTAAATACTAAATTTTAAAAATTTAATTATTAAAACTTTAACTTTTAAAATTTAAAAATTTAAATACTAAATTTTAAAAATTTAATTATTAAAACTTTAAATTTTAAAATTTAGAAATTTAAATACTAAATTTTAAAAATTTTATTATTAAAGCTTAAAATTTTAAAATTTATAAATTTAAATTCTAACTTTTAAAAATTTAATTATTAAAACTTTAAATTTTAAAATTTAAAAATTTAAATACTAAATTTTAAAAATTTAATTATTAAAACTATAACTTTTAAAATTTAAATATTTAAATACTAAATTCTAAAAATTTAATTATTAAAGCTTTAAATTTTAAAATTTATAAATTTAAATAGTAAATTTTAAAAATTTAATTATTAAAATTTTAAAAATTTAAATAATATATTTTAAAAATTTATTTATTAAAATTTTAAATTTTAAAATTTAAAAATTTAAATACTAAATTTTAAAAATTTAATTATTACAACTTTAAATTATAAAATTTAAATATTTAAAGACTAAATTTTAAAAATTTTATTATTAAAACTTTAAATTTATAAATTTAAAATTTTAAATACTAAATTTTAAAAATTTAATTATTAAAACTTTAAATTTCAAAATTTAAAAATTTAAATACTAAATTTTAAAAATTTAATTATTAAAACTTTAAATTTTAAAAATTTAAAAATTTAAATACTCAATTTTAAAAATTTAATTATTAAAACTTTAAATTTATAAATTTAAAATTTTAAATACTAAATTTTAAAAATGTAATTATTAAAACTTTAACTTTTAAAATTTAAAAATTTAAATACTAAATTTTAAAAATTTATTTATTAAAACTTTAAATTTTAAAATTTAAAAATTTAAATACTAAATTTTAAAAATTTAAATATTAAAACTTTAAAATTTAAAATTTAAAAATTTAAATCCTAAATTTTAAAAATTTAATTATTAAAACTTTAAATTTTAAAATTTAAATATTTAAATACTAAATTCTAAAAATTTAATTATTAAAGCTTTAAATTTTAAAATTTATAAATTTAAATAGTAAATTTTAAAAATTTAATTATTAAAATTTTAAAAATTTAAATAATATATTTTAAAAATTTGTTTATTAAAATTTTAAATTTTAAAATTTAAAAATTTAAATACTAAACTTTAAAAATTTAATTATTAAAACTTTAAATTATAAAATTTAAATATTTAAAGACTAAATTTTAAAAATTTTATTATTAAAACTTTAAATTTATAAATTTAAAATTTTAAATACTAAATTTTAAAAATTTAATTATTAAAACTTTAACTTTTAAAATTTAAAAATTTAAATAATAAATTTTAAAAATTTAATTATTAAAACTTTAAATTTTAAAATTTAAAAATTTAAATACTAAATTTTAAAAATTTAATTATTAAAACTTTAAATTTTAAAATTTAAAAATTTAAATACTAAATTTTAAATTTTAATTATTAAAACTTTAAATTTTAAAATTTAAAAACTTAAATACTAAATTTTAAAAATTTAATTATTAAAACTTTAAATTTTAAAAATTTAAAAATTTAAATACTCAATTTTAAAAATTGAATTATTTAAAGTTTAAATTTATAAATTTAAAATTTTAAATACTAAATTTTAAAAATTTAATTATTAAAACTTTAACTTTTAAAATTTAAAAATTTAAATACTAAATTTTAAAAATTTAATTATTAAAACTTTAAATTTTAAAATTTAAAAATTTAAATACTAAATTTTAAAAATTTAAATATTAAAACTTTAAAATTTAAAATTTAAAAATTTAAATACTAAATTTTAAAAATTTAATTATTATAACTTTAAATTTTAAAATTTAAATATTTAAACAATAAATTCTAAAAATTTAATTATTAAAGCTTTAAATTTTAAAATTTATAAATTTAAATAATAAATTTTAAAAATTTAATTATTAAAATTTTAAAAATTTAAATAATATATTTTAAAAATTTGTTTATTAAAATTTTAAATTTTAAAATTTAAAAATTTAAATACTAAATTTTAAAAATTTAATTATTAAAACTTTAAATTATAAAATTTAAATATTTAAAGACTAAATTTTAAAAATTTTATTATTAAAACTTTAAATTTATAAATTTAAAATTTTAAATACTAAATTTTAAAAATTTAATTATTAAAACTTTAACTTTTAAAATTTAAAAATTTAAATAATAAATTTTAAAAATTTAATTATTAAAACTTTAAATTTTAAAATTTAAAAATTTAATTACTAAATTTTAAAAATTTAATTATTAAAACTTTAAATTTTAAAATTTAAATATTTAAATACTAAATTCTAAAAATTTAATTATTAAAGCTTTAAATTTTAAAATTTATAAATTTAAATAGTAAATTTTAAAAATTTAATTATTAAAATTTTAAAAATTTAAATACTATATTTTAAAAAATTATTTATTAAAATTTTAAATTTTAAAATTTAAAAATTTAATTGCTAAATTTTAAAAATTTAAATATTAAAACTTTAAATTTTAAAATTTAAAAATTTAAATACTAAATTTTAAAAATATTTTTATTAAAATTTTAAATTTTAAAATTTAAAAATTTAAATACTAAATTTTAAAAGTTTAATTATTGAAATTTTAAATTTTAAAATTTAAATATTTAAATACTAAATTTTAAAAATTTAATTATTAAAGATATAAATTTTAAAATTTATAAATTTAAATACTAAATTTTAAAAATTTAATTATTAAAACTTTAAATTTTAAAATTTAAAAATTTAAATTTTAAAATTTAAAAATTTAAAAATTTAAATACTAAATTTTAAAAATTTATTTATTAAAATTTTAAATTTTAAAATTTAAAAATTTAAATAATAAATTTAAAAAATTTAATTATAAAAACTTTAAATTTTAAAAATTTAAAAATTTAAAAATTTAAATACTAAATTTTAAAAATTTAATTATTAAAACTTTAAATTTTAAAATATAAATATTTAAATACCAAATTTTAAAAATTTTATTGAAGCTTAAAATTTTAAAATTTATAAATTTAAATTCTAACTTTTAAAAATTTAATTATTAAAACTTTAAATTTTAAAATTTAAATATTTAAATACTAAATTCTAAAAATTTAATTATTAAAGCTTTAAATTTTAAAATTTATAAATTTAAATAGTAAATTTTAAAAATTTGATTATTAAAACTTTAAAATTAAAACTTTAAAAATTTAGATAATATATTTTAAAAATTTATTTATTAAAATTTTAAATTTTATAATTTAAAAATATAATACTAAGTTTTAAAAATTTAATTATTAAAACTTTAAATTATAAAATTTAAATATTTAAATACTAAATTTTAAAAATTTTATTATTAAAGCTTAAAATTTTAAAATTTATAAATTTAAATTCTAACTTTTAAAAATTTAATTATTAAAACTTTAAATTTTAAAATTTAAAAATTTAAATACTAAATTTTAAAAATTTAATTATTAAAACTTTAACTTTTAAAATTTAAAAATTTAAATACTAAATTTTAAAAATTTAATTAATAAAACTTTAAATTTTAAAATTTAGAAATTTAAATACTAAATTTTAAAAATTTATATATTAAAACTTTAAATTTTAAAATTTAAAAATTTAAATACTAAATTTTAAAAATTTAATTATTAAAACCTTAAATTTTAAAATTTAAATATTTAAATACTAAATTCTAAAAATTTAATTATTAAAGCTTTAAATTTTAAAATTTATAATTTTAAATAGTAAATTTTAAAAATTTAATTATTAAAACTTTAAAATTAAAACATTAAAAATTTAAATAATATAATTTAAAAATTTATTTATTAAAATTTTAAAATTTAAAAATTTAAATACTAAATTTTAAAAATTTAATTATTAAAAATATAAATTATAAAATTTAAATATTTAAATACTAAATTCTAAAAATTTAATTATTAAAGCTTTAAATTTTAAAATTTATAAATTTAAATAGTAAATTTTAAAAATTTAATTATTAAAACTTTAAATTTTATAATTTAAAAATTTAAATACTAAATTTTAAAAATTTAATTATTAAAACTTTAAATTATAAAATTTAAATATTTAAATACTAAATTTTAAAAATTTTATTATTAAAGCTTAAAATTTTAAAATTTATAAATTTAAATTCTAACTTTTAAAAATTTAAGTATTAAAACTTTAAATTTTAAAATTTAAAAATTTAAATACTAAATTTTAAAAATTTAATTATTAAAACTTTAAATTTTAGAATTTAAAAATTTAAATTTAAAAATTTAAAAATTTAAATACCAAATTTTAAAAATTTAATTACTAAATCTTTAAATTTTAAAGGTTGAAAATTTAAATACTAAATTTTAAAATTTAAAAATTTAAATTTCAAAATTAAAAAATTTAAATACTAAATTTTAAACATTTAATTATTAAAGCTTTAAATTTTAAAATTTAAAAATTTAAATACTAAATTTTAAAAATTTAATTATTAAAACTTTAAATTTTAAAATTTAAATATTTAAATACTTAATTCTAAAAATTTAATTATTAAAGCTATAAATTTTAAAATTTTTAAATTTAAATAACAAATTCTAAAAATTTAATTATTAAAACTTTAACTTTTAAAATTTAAAAATTTAAATACTAAATTTTAAAAATTTAATTATTAAAACTTTAAATTATAAAATTTAAATATTTAAAGACTAAATTTTAAAAATTTTACTATTAAAACTTTAAATTTATAAATTTAAAATTTTAAATACTAAATTTTAAAAATTTAATTATTAAAACTTTAAATTTATAAATTTAAAATTTTAAATACTAAATTTTAAAAATTTAATTATTAAAACTTTAACTTTTAAAATTTAAAAATTTAAATAATAAATTTTAAAAATTTAATTATTAAAACTTTAAATTTTAAAATTTAAAAATTTAAATACTAAATTTTTTAAAATTTAGTTATTTAAAACTTTAAATTTTAAAATTTAAATATTTAAATACTAAATTTTAAATTTTAATTATTAAAACTATAAATTTTAAAATTTAAATATTTAAACAATAAATTCTAAAAATTTAATTATTAAAGCTTTAAATTTTAAAATTTATAAATTTAAATAATAAATTTTAAAAATTTAATTATTAAAACTTTAAATTATAAAATTTAAATATTTAAAGACTAAATTTTAAAAATTTTATTATTAAAACTTTAAATTTATAAATTTAAAATTTTAAATACTAAATTTTAAAAATTTAATTATTAAAACTTTAACTTTTAAAATTTAAAAATTTAAATAATAAATTTTAAAAATTTAATTATTAAAACTTTAAATTTTAAAATTTAAAAATTTAATTACTAAATTTTAAAAATTTAAATATTAAAACTTTAAATTTTAAAATTTAAAAATTTAAATACTAAATTTTTTAAAATTTAGTTATTTAAAACTTTAAATTTTAAAATTTAAATATTTAAATACTAAATTCTAAAAATTTAATTATTAAAGCTTTAAATTTTAAAATTTATAAATTTAAATAGTAAATTTTAAAAATTTAATTATTAAAATTTTAAAAATTTAAATACTATATTTTAAAAATTTATTTATTAAAATTTTAAATTTTAAAATTTAAAAATTTAAATACTAAATTTTAAAAATTTAATTATTAAAACTTTAAATTTTAAAATTTAAAAATTTAAAAATTTAAATACTAAATTTTAAAAATATTTTTATTAAAGTTTTAAATTTTAAAATTTAAAAATTTAAATACTAAATTTTAAAAGTTTAATTATTGAAATTTTAAATTTTAAAATTTAAATATTTAAATACTAAATTTTAAAAATTTAATTATTAAAGATATAAATTTTAAAATTTATAAATTTAAATACTAAATTTTAAAAATTTAATTATTAAAACTTTAAATTTTAAAATTTAAAAATTTAAATTTTAAAATTTAAAAATTTAAAAATTTAAATACTAAATTTTAAAAATTTATTTATTAAAATTTTAAATTTTAAAATTTAAAAATTTAAATACTAAATTTAAAAAATTTAATTATAAAAACTTTAAATTTTAAAAATTTAAAAATTTAAATACTAAATTTTAAAAATTTAATTATTAAAACTTTAAATTTTAAAATTTAAAAATTTAAATTTTAAAATTTAAAAATTTAAAAATTTAAATACTAAATTTTAAAAATTTAATTATTAAAACTTTAAATTTTAAAATTTAAATATTTAAATACTAAATTCTAAAAATTTAATTATTAAAGCTTTAAATTTTAAAATTTATAAATTTAAATAGTAAATTTTAAAAATTTGATTATTAAAACTTTAAAATTAAAACTTTAAAAATTTAGATAATATATTTTAAAAATTTATTTATTAAAATTTTAAATTTTAAAATTTAAAAATATAATACTAAGTTTTAAAAATTTAATTATTAAAACTTTAAATTATAAAATTTAAATATTTAAATACTAAATTTTAAAAATTTTATTATTAAAGCTTAAAATTTTAAAATTTATAAATTTAAATTCTAACTTTTAAAAATTTAATTATTAAAACTTTAAATTTTAAAATTTAAAAATTTAAATACTAAATTTTAAAAATTTAATTATTAAAACTTTAACTTTTAAAATTTAAAAATTTAAATACTAAATCTTAAAAATTTAATTAATAAAACTTTAAATTTTAAAATTTAGAAATTTAAATACTAAATTTTAAAAATTTATATATTAAAACTTTAAATTTTAAAATTTAAAAATTTAAATACTAAATTTTAAAAATTTAATTAATAAAACCTTAAATTTTAAAATTTAAATATTTAAATACTAAATTCTAAAAATTTAATTATTAAAGCTTTAAATTTTAAAATTTATAATTTTAAATAGTAAATTTTAAAAATTTAATTATTAAAACTTTAAAATTAAAACTTTAAAAATTTAAATAATATAATTTAAAAATTTATTTATTAAAATTTTAAAATTTAAAAATTTAAATACTAAATTTTAAAAATTTAATTATTAAAAATATAAATTATAAAATTTAAATATTTAAATACTAAATTCTAAAAATTTAATTATTAAAGCTTTAAATTTTAAAATTTATAAATTTAAATGGTAAATTTTAAAAATTTAATTATTAAAACTTTAAATTTTAGAATTTAAATATTTAAATACTAAATTTTAAAAAATTTATTATTAAAGCTTAAAATTTTAAAATTTATAAATTTAAATTCTAACTTTTAAAAATTTAAGTATTAAAACTTTAAATTTTAAAATTTAAAAATTTAAATACTAAATTTTAAAAATTTAATTATTAAAACTTTAAATTTTAGAATTTAAAAATTTAAATTTAAAAATTTAAAAATTTAAATACCAAATTTTAAAAATTTAATTACTAAATCTTTAAATTTTAAAGGTTGAAAATTTAAATACTAAATTTTAAAATTTAAAAATTTAAATTTCAAAATTAAAAAATTTAAATACTAAATTTTAAACATTTAATTATTAAAGCTTTAAATTTTAAAATTTAAAAATTTAAATACTAAATTTTAAAAATTTAATTATTAAAACTTTAAATTTTAAAATTTAAATATTTAAATACTAAATTCTAAAAATTTAATTATTAAAGCTGTAAATTTTAAAATTTATAAATTTAAATACCAAATTCTAAAAATTTAAATATTAAAACTTTAACTTTTAAAATTTAAAAATTTAAATACTAAATTTTAAAAATTTAAATATTAAAACTTTAAATTTTAAAATTTAAAAATTTAAATACTAAATTTTAAAAATTTAATTATTAAAACTTTAAATTATAAAATTTAAATATTTAAAGACTAAATTTTAAAAATTTTATTATTAAAACTTTAAATTTATAAATTTAAAATTTTAAATACTAAATTTTAAAAATTTAATTATTAAAACTTTAACTTTTAAAATTTAAAAATTTAAATAATAAATTTTAAAAATTTAATTATTAAAACTTTAAATTTTAAAATTTAAAAATTTAAATACTAAATTTTAAAAATTTAAATATTAAAACTTTAAATTTTAAAATTTAAATACTAAATTTTAAAAATTTAGTTATTTAAAACTTTATATTTTAAAATTTAAATATTTAAATACTAAATTCTAAAAATTTAATTATTAAAGCTTTAAATTTTAAAATTTATAAATTTAAATAGTAAATTTTAAAAATTTAATTATTAAAATTTTAAAAATTTTAATACTATATTTTAAAAATTTATTTATTAAAATTTTAAATTTTAAAATTTAAAAATTTAAATACTAAATTTTAAAAATTTAATTATTAAAACTATAAATTTTAAAATTTATAAATTTAAATACTAAATTTTAAAAATTTAATTATTAAAACTTTAAATTTTAAAATTTAAAAATTTAAATTTTAAAATTTAAAAATTTAAAAATTTAAATACTAAATTTTAAAAATTTAATTATTAAAACTTTAAATTTTAAAATTTAAATATTTAAATACTAAATTTTAAAAATTTTATTAAAGCTTAAAATTTTAAAATTTATAAATTTAAATTCTAACTTTTAAAAATTTAATTATTAAAACTTGATATTTTAAAATTTTAAAATTTAAATACTAAATTTTAAAAATTTAATTATTAAAACTTTAAATTTTAAAATTTAAATATTTAAATTTTAAAATTTAAAAATTTAAAAATTTAAAAATTTAAATACTAAATTTTAAAAATTTAATTATTAAAACTTTAAATTTTAAAATTTAAATATTTAAATACTAAATTTTAAAAATTTTATTAAAGCTTAAAATTTTAAAATTTATAAATTTAAATTCTAACTTTTAAAAATTTAATTATAAAAACTTTATATTTTAAAATTTTAAAATTTAAATACTAAATTTTAAAAATTTAATTATTAAAACTTTAAATTTTAAAATTTAAATATTTAAATACTAAATTCTAAAAATTTAATTATTAAAGCTTTAAATTTTAAAATTTATAAATTTAAATAGTAAATTTTAAAAATTTGATTATTAAAACTTTAAAATTAAAACTTTAAAAATTTAGATAATATATTTTAAAAATTTATTTATTAAAATTTTAAATTTTAAAATTTAAAAATATAATACTAAGTTTTAAAAATTTAATTATTAAAACTTTAAATTATAAAATTTAAATATTTAAATACTAAATTTTAAAAATTTTATTATTAAAGCTTAAAATTTTAAAATTTATAAATTTAAATTCTAACTTTTAAAAATTTAATTATTAAAACTTTAAATTTTAAAATTTAAAAATTTAAATACTAAATTTTAAAAATTTAATTATTAAAACTTTAAATTTTAAAATTTAAATATTTAAATACTAAATTCTAAAAATTTAATTATTAAAGCTTTAAATTTTAAAATTTATAAATTTAAATAGTAAATTTTAAAAATTTAATTATTAAAACTTTAAAATTAAAACTTTAAAATTTTAAATAATATATTTTAAAAATTTATTTATTAAAATTTTAAAATTTAAAAATTTAAATACTAAATTTTAAAAATTTAATTATTAAAACTATAAATTATAAAATTTAAATATTTAAATTCTAAATTCTAAAAATTTAATTATTAAAGCTTTAAATTTTAAAATTTATAAATTTAAATAGTAAATTTTAAAAATTTAATTATTAAAACTTTAAAATTTATAATTTAAAAATTTAAATACAAAATTTTAAAAATTTAATTATTAAAACTTTAAATTATAAAATTTAAATATTTAAATACTAAATTTTAAAAATTTTATTATTAAAGCTTAAAATTTTAAAATTTATAAATTTAAATTCTAACTTTTAAAAATTTAATTATTAAAACTTTAAATTTTAAAATTTAAAAATTTAAATACTAAATTTTAAAAATTTAATTATTAAAACTTTAAATTTTAGAATTTAAAAATTTAAATTTAAAAATTTAAAAATTTAAATACTAAATTTTAAAAATTTAATTACTAAATCTTTAAATTTTAAAAGTTGAAAATTTAAATACTAAATTTTAAAATTTAAAAATTTAAATTTCAAAATTTAAAAATTTAAATACTAAATTTTAAACATTTAATTATTAAAGCTTTAAATTTTAAAATTTAAAAATTTAAATACTAAATTTTAAAAATTTAATTATTAAAACTTTAAATTTTAAAATTTAAATATTTAAATACTTAATTCTAAAAATTTAATTATTAAAGCTATAAATTTTAAAATTTATAAATTTAAATACTAAATTCTAAAAATTTAATTATTAAAACTTTAACTTTTAAAATTTAAAAATTTAAATACTAAATTTTAAAAATTTAAATATTAAAACTTTAAATTTTAAAATTTAAAAATTTAAATACTAAATTTTAAAAATTTAATTATTAAAACTTTAAATTTTAAAATTTAGATATTTAAATACTAAATTTTAAAAATTTTATTAAAGCATAAAATTTTAAAATTTATAAATTTAAATTCTAACTTTTAAAAATTTAATTATTAAAACTTTAAATTTTAAAATTTAAAAATTTAAAATACTAAAATTTAAAAATTTAATTATTAAAGCTTTAAATTTTAAAATTTAAAAATTTAAATACTAAATTTTAAAAATTTAATTATTAAAACTTTAAATTTTAAAATTTAAATTTTTAAATACTAAATTCTAAAAATTTAATTATAAAAGCTTTAAATTTTAAAATTTATAAATTTAAATACTAAATTTTAAAAATTTATTTACTAAACCTTTAAATTTTAAAAGTTAAAAATTTAAATACTAAATTTTAAAATTTAAAAATTTAAATTTCAAAATTTAAAAATTTAAATACTAAATTTTAAAAATTTAAAAATTTTAATACTAAATTTTAAAAATTTAATTATTAAACCTTTAAATTTTAAAATTTAAATATTTAAATACAAAATTCTAAAAATTTAATTTTATAGCTTTAAATTTTAAAATTTTAAATTTAAATACTAAATTTTAAAAATTTAATTATTAAAACTTCAAAATTAAAACTTTAAAAATTTAAATACTATATTTAAAAAATTTATTTATTAAAATTTTAAATTTTAAAATTTAAAAATTTAAATACTAAATTTTAAAAATTTAATTATTAAAATTTTAAATTTTAAAATTTAAAAAGTTAAATACTAAATTTTACAAATTTAATTATTGAAATTTTAAATTTTAAAATTTAAATATTTAAATACTAAATTTTAAAAATTTAATTATAAAAGCTATAAATTTTAAAATTTATAAATTTAAATACTAAATTTTAAAAATTTAATTATTAAAACTTTAAATTTTAAAATTTAAAAATTTAAATACTAAATTTTAAAAATTTAAATATTAAAACTTTAAATTTTAAATTTTAAATATTTAAATACCAAATTCAAAAAATTTAATTATTAAAGCTTTAAATTTTAAAATTTATAAATTTAAATTTCAAAATTTAAATATTTAAATACTAAATTTTAAAAATTTAAAAATTTAAATACTAAATTTTAAAAATTTAAAAATTTAAACACTAAATTTTAAAAATTTAATTATTAAACCTTTAAATTTTAAAATTTAAATATTTAAATACTAAATTCTAAAAATTTAATTTTAATGCTTTAAATTTTAAAATTTAAAAATTTAAAAATTTAAATACTAAATTTTTAAAATTTATTTATTAAAATTTTAAATTTTAAAATTTAAAAATTTAAGTACTAAATTTTAAAAATTTAATTATTAAAACTTTAAATTTTAAAATTTAAATATTTAAATATTTAATTTAAAATTTATAAATTTATAAATTTAAATACTAAATTTTAAAAATTTAATTATTAAAACTTCAAAATTAAAACTTTAAAAATTTAAATACTATATTTTAAAAATTTATTTATTAAAATTTTAAATTTTAAAATTTAAAAATTTAAATACTAAATTTTAAAAATTTAATTATTAAAACTTTAAATTTTAAAATTTAAATAGTTAAATACTAAATTCTAAAAATTTAATTATTAAAGCTTTAAATTTTAAAATTTATAAATTTAAATAGTAAATTTTAAAAATTTAATTATTAAAACTTTAAAATTAAAACTTTAAAAATTTAAATAATATATTTTAAAAATTTATTTATTAAAATTTTTAAATTTAAAAATTTAAATACTAAATTTTAAAAATTTAATTATTAAAACTATAAATTATAAAATTTAAATATTTAAATACTAAATTCTAAAAATTTAATTATTAAAGCTTTAAATTTTAAAATTTATAAATTTAAATAGTAAATTTTAAAAATTTAATTATTAAAACTTTAAAATTAAAACTTTAAAAATTTAAATAATATATTTTAAAAATTTATTTATTAAAATTTTAAAATTTAAAAATTTAAATACTAAATTTTAAAAATTTAATTATTAAAACTTTAAATTTTAAAATTTAAATATTTAAATACTAAATTCTAAAAATTTAATTATTTAAGCTTTAAATTTTAAAATTTATAAATTTAAATAGTAAATTTTAAAAATTTAATTATTAAAACTTTAAAATTAAAACTTTAAAAATTTAAATAATATATTTTAAAAATTTATTTATTAAAATTTTAAAATTTAAAAATTTAAATACTAAATTTTAAAAATTTTATTATTAAAACTTTAAATTTTAAAATTTAAAAATTTAAAATACTAAATTTTAAAAATTTAATTATTAAAGCTTTAAATTTTAAAATTTAATAATTTAAATACTAAATTTTAAAAATTTAATTATTAAAACTTTAAATTTTAAAATTTAAATTTTTAAATACTAAATTCTAAAAATTTAATTATAAAAGCTTTAAATTTTAAAATTTATAAATTTAAATACTAAATTTTAAAAATTTATTTACTAAACCTTTAAATTTTAAAAGTTAATAATTTAAATACTAAATTTTAAAATTTAAAAATTTAAATTTCAAATTTTAAAAATTTAATTACTAAATTTTAAAAATTTAATTATTAAAACTTTAAATTTTAACATTTAAAAATTTAAAATACTAAATTTTAAATATTTAATTATTAAAGCTTTAAATTTTAAAATTTAAAAATTTAAATACTAAATTTTAAAAATTTAATTATTAAAACTTTAAATTTTAAAATTTAAATTTTTAAATACTAAATTCTAAAAATTTAATTATAAAAGCTTTAAATTTTAAAATTTATAAATTTAAATACTAAATTTTAAAAATTTAATTACTAAACCTTTAAATTTTAAAAGTTAAAAATTTAAATACTAAATTTTAAAATTTAAAAATTTAAATTTCAAAATTTAAAAATTTAAATACTAAATTTTAAAAATTTAAAAATTTTAATACTAAATTTTAAAAATTTAATTATTAAACCTTTAAATTTTAAAATTTAAATATTTAAATACTAAATTCTAAAAATTTAATTTTATAGCTTTAAATTTTAAAATTTTAAATTTAAATACTAAATTTTAAAAATTTAATTATTAAAACTTCAAAATTAAAACTTTAAAAATTTAAATACTATATTTTAAAAATTTATTTATTAAAATTTTAAATTTTAAAATTTAAAAATTTAAATACTAAATTTTAAAAATTTAATTATTAATATTTTAAATTTTAAAATTTAAAAATTTAAATACTAAATTTTACAAATTTAATTATTGAAATTTTAAATTTTAAAATTTAAATATTTAAATACTAAATTTTAAAAATTTAATTATTAAAGCTATAAATTTTAAAATTTATAAATTTAAATACTAAATTTTAAAAATTTAATTATTAAAACTTTAAATTTTAAAATTTAAAAATTTAAATACTAAATTTTAAAAATTTAATTATTAAACCTTTAAATTTTAAAATTTAAATATTTAAATACTAAATTCTAAAAATTTAATTTTAATGCTTTAAATTTTAAAATTTAAAAATTTAAATACTAAATTTTAAAAATTTATTTATTAAAATTTTAAATTTTAAAATTTAAAAATTTAAATACTAAATTTTAAAAATTTAATTATTAAAACTTTAAATTTTAAAATTTAAATATTTAAATATTTAATTTTAAAATTTATAAATTTATAAATTTAAATACTAAATTTTAAAAATTTAATTATTAAAACTTCAAAATTAAAACTTTAAAAATTTAAATACTATATTTTAAAAATTTAATTATTAAAACTTTAAATTTTAAAATTTAAATATTTAAATATTTAATTTTAAAATTTATAAATTTATAAATTTAAATACTAAATTTTAAAAATTTAATTATTAAAACTTTAAATTTTAAAATTTAAAAATTTAAATACTAAATTCAAAAAATTTAATTATTGAAGCTTTAAATTTTAAAATTTATAAATTTAAATTTCAAAATTTAAAAATTTAAATACTAAATTTTAAAAATTTAAAAATTTAAATACTAAATTTTAAAAATTTAAATATTAAACCTTTAAATTTTAAAATTTAAATTTTTAAATACTAAATTCTAAAAATTTAATTATAAAAGTTTAAATTTTAAAATTTATAAATTTAAATACTAAATTTTAAAAATTTATTTACTAAACCTTTAAATTTTAAAAGTTAAAATTTTAAATACTAAATTTTAAAATTTAAAAATTTAAATTTCAAATTTTAAAAATTTAATTACTAAATTTTAAAAATTTAATTATTAAAACTTTAAATTTTAAAATTTAAAAATTTAAAATACTAAATTTTAAATATTTAATTATTAAAGCTTTAAATTTTAAAATTTAAAAATTTAAATACTAAATTTTAAAAATTTAATTATTAAAACTTTAAATTTTAAAATTTAAATTTTTAAATACTAAATTCTAAAAATTTAATTATAAAAGCTTTAAATTTTAAAATTTATAAATTTAAATACTAAATTTTAAAAATTTAATTACTAAACCTTTAAATTTTAAAAGTTAAAAATTTAAATACTAAATTTTAAAATTTAAAAATTTAAATTTCAAAATTTAAAAATTTAAATACTAAATTTTAAAAATTTAAAAATTTTAATACTAAATTTTAAAAATTTAATTATTAAACCTTTAAATTTTAAAATTTAAATATTTAAATACTAAATTCTAAAAATTTAATTTTATAGCTTTAAATTTTAAAATTTTAAATTTAAATACTAAATTTTAAAAATTTAATTATTAAAACTTCAAAATTAAAACTTTAAAAATTTAAATACTATATTTTAAAAATTTATTTATTAAAATTTTAAATTTTAAAATTTAAAAATTTAAATACAAAATTTTAAAAATTTAATTATTAATATTTTAAATTTTCAAATTTAAAAATTTAAATACTAAATTTTACAAATTTAATTATTGAAATTTTAAATTTTAAAATTTAAATATTTAAATACTAAATTTTAAAAATTTAATTATTAAAGCTATAAATTTTAAAATTTATAAATTTAAATACTAAATTTTAAAAATTTAATTATTAAAACTTTAAATTTTAAAATTTAAAAATTTAAATACTAAATTTTAAAAATTTAATTATTAAAACTTTAAATTTTAAATTTTAAATATTTAAATACTAAATTCAAAAAATTTAATTATTAAAGCTTTAAATTTTAAAATTTATAAATTTAAATTTCAAAATTTAAAAATTTAAATACTAAATTTTAAAAATTTAAAAATTTAAATACTAAATTTTAAAAATTTAATTATTAAAGCTTTAAATTTTAAAATTTATAAATTTAAATACTAAATTCTAAAAATTTAATTTTAATGCTTTAAATTTTAAAATTTAAAAATTTAAATACTAAATTTTAAAAATTTATTTATTAAAATTTTAAATTTTAAAATTTAAAAATTTAAATACTAAATTTTAAAAATTTAATTATTAAAACTTTAAATTTTAAAATTTAAATATTTAAATATTTAATTTTAAAATTTATAAATTTATAAATTTAAATACTAAATTTTAAAAATTTAATTATTAAAACTTCAAAATTAAAACTTTAAAAATTTAAATACTATATTTTAAAAATTTAATTATTAAAACTTTAAATTTTAAAATTTAAATTTTTAAATACTAAATTCTAAAAATTTAATTATAAAAGCTTTAAATTTTAAAATTTATAAATTTAAATACTAAATTTTAAAAATTTATTTACTAAACCTTTAAATTTTAAAAGTTAAAAATTTAAATACTAAATTTTAAAATTTAAAAATTTAAATTTCAAATTTTAAAAATTTAATTACTAAATTTTAAAAATTTAATTATTAAAACTTTAAATTTTAAAATTTAAAAATTTAAAATACTAAATTTTAAATATTTAATTATTAAAGCTTTAAATTTTAAAATTTAAAAATTTAAATACTAAATTTTAAAAATTTAATTATTAAAACTTTAAATTTTAAAATTTAAATTTTTAAATACTAAATTCTAAAAATTTAATTATAAAAGCTTTAAATTTTAAAATTTATAAATTTAAATACTAAATTTTAAAAATTTAATTACTAAACCTTTAAATTTTAAAAGTTAAAAATTTAAATACTAAATTTTAAAATTTAAAAATTTAAATTTCAAAATTTAAAAATTAAATACTAAATTTTAAAAATTTAAAAATTTTAATACTAAATTTTAAAAATTTAATTATTAAAACTTCAAAATTAAAACTTTAAAAATTTAAATACTATATTTTAAAAATTTAATTATTAAAATTTTAAATTTTAAAATTTAAAAATTTAAATACTAAATTTTACAAATTTAATTATTGAAATTTTAAATTTTAAAATTTAAATATTTAAATACTAAATTTTAAAAATTTAATTATTAAAATTTTAAATTTTAAAATTTAAAAATTTAAATACTAAATTTTACAAATTTAATTATTGAAATTTTAAATTTTAAAATTTAAATATTTAAATACTAAATTTTAAAAATTTAATTATTAAAGCTATAAATTTTAAAATTTAAAAATTTAAATACTAAATTTTAAAAATTTAAAAATTTAAATACTAAATTTTAAAAATTTAATTATTAAACCTTTAAAATTTAAAATTTAAATGTTTAAATACTAAATTCTAAAAATTTAATTTTAATGCTTTAAATTTTAAAATTTAAAAATTTAAAAATTTAAATACTAAATTTTAAAAATTTATTTATTAAAATTTTAAATTTTAAAATATAAAAATTTAAATACTAAATTTTAAAAATTTAATTATTAAAACTTTAAATTTTAAAATTTAAATATTTAAATACT
The DNA here is from genome assembly GCF_024364675.1 of Aethina tumida. Taxonomy (NCBI): domain Eukaryota; kingdom Metazoa; phylum Arthropoda; class Insecta; order Coleoptera; family Nitidulidae; genus Aethina; species Aethina tumida. Next base: position 20,740,686 of record NC_065435.1, on the reverse strand, counting down.
AAATTCTAAAAATTTAATTATTAAAGCTTTAAATTTTAAAATTTATAAATTTAAATAGTAAATTTTAAAAATTTAATTATTAAAACTTTAAAATTAAAACTTTAAAAATTTAAATAATATATTTTAAAAATTTATTTATTAAAATTTTAAAATTTAAATACTAAATTTTAAAAATTTAATTATTAAAACTATAAATTATAAAATTTAAATATTTAAATACTAAATTCTAAAAATTTAATTATTAAAGCTTTAAATTTTAAAATTTATAAATTTAAATAGTAAATTTTAAAAATTTAATTATTAAAACTTTAAAATTAAAACTTTAAAAATTTAAATAATATATTTTAAAAATTTATTTATTAAAATTTTAAAATTTAAAAATTTAAATACTAAATTTTAAAAATTTTATTATTAAAAGTTTAAATTTTAAAATTTAAAAATTTAAATCCTAAATTTTAAAAATTTAATTATTAAAACTTTAAATTATAAAATTTAAATATTTAAATACTAAATTTTAAAAATTTTATTATTAAAGCTTAAAATTTTAAAATTTATAAATTTAAATTCTAACTTTTAAAAATTTAATTATTAAAACTTTAAATTTTAAAATTTAAAAATTTAAATACTAAATTTTAAAAATTTAATTATTAAAACTTCAAAATTAAAACTTTAAAAATTTAAATACTATATTTTAAAAATTTATTTATTAAAATTTTAAATTTTAAAATTTAAAAATTTAAATACTAAATTTTAAAAATCTAATTATTAAAACTTTAAATTTTAAAATTTAAATATTTAAATACTAAATTCTAAAAATTTAATTATTAAAGCTTTAAATTTTAAAATTTATAAATTTAAATAGTAAATTTTAAAAATTTAATTATTAAAACTTTAAAATTAAAACTTTGAAAATTTTAATAATATATTTTAAAAATTTATTTATTAAAATTTTAAAATTTAAAAATTTAAATACTAAATTTTAAAAATTTAATTATTAAAACTATAAATTATAAAATTTAAATATTTAAATACTAAATTCTAAAAATTTAATTATTAAAGCTTTAAATTTTAAAATTTATAAATTTAAATAGTAAATTTTAAAAATTTAATTATTAAAACTTTAAATTTTAAAATTTAAAAATTTAAAATACTAAATTTTAAAAATTTAATTATTAAAGCTTTAAATTTTAAAATTTAAAAATTTAAATACTAAATTTTAAAAATTTAATTATTAAAACTTTAAATTTTAAAATTTAAATTTTTAAATACTAAATTCTAAAAATTTAATTATAAAAGCTTTAAATTTTAAAATTTATAAATTTAAATACTAAATTTTAAAAATTTAATTACTAAACCTTTAAATTTTAAAAGTTAAAAATTTAAATACTAAATTTTAAAATTTAAAAATTTAAATTTCAAAATTTAAAAATTTAAATACTAAATTTTAAAAATTTAAAAATTTTAATACTAAATTTTAAAAATTTAATTATTAAACCTTTAAATTTTAAAATTTAAATATTTAAATACAAAATTCTAAAAATTTAATTTTATAGCTTTAAATTTTAAAATTTTAAATTTAAATACTAAATTTTAAAAATTTAATTATTAAAACTTCAAAATTAAAACTTTAAAAATTTAAATACTATATTTAAAAAATTTATTTATTAAAATTTTAAATTTTAAAATTTAAAAATTTAAATACTAAATTTTAAAAATTTAATTATTAAAATTTTAAATTTTAAAATTTAAAAAGTTAAATACTAAATTTTACAAATTTAATTATTGAAATTTTAAATTTTAAAATTTAAATATTTAAATACTAAATTTTAAAAATTTAATTATAAAAGCTATAAATTTTAAAATTTATAAATTTAAATACTAAATTTTAAAAATTTAATTATTAAAACTTTAAATTTTAAAATTTAAATATTTAAATACTAAATTCTAAAAATTTAATTTTAATGCTTTAAATTTTAAAATTTAAAAATTTAAAAATTTAAATACTAAATTTTTAAAATTTATTTATTAAAATTTTAAATTTTAAAATTTAAAAATTTAAATACTAAATTTTAAAAATTTAATTATTAAAACTTTAAATTTTAAAATTTAAATATTTAAATATTTAATTTTAAAATTTATAAATTTATAAATTTAAATACTAAATTTTAAAAATTTAATTATTAAAACTTCAAAATTAAAACTTTAAAAATTTAAATACTATATTTTAAAAATTTATTTATTAAAATTTTAAATTTTAAAATTTAAAAATTTAAATATTAAATTTTAAAAATTTAATTATTAAAACTTTAAATTTTAAAATTTAAATAGTTAAATACTAAATTCTAAAAATTTAATTATTAAAGCTTTAAATTTTAAAATTTATAAATTTAAATAGTAAATTTTAAAAATTTAATTATTAAAACTTTAAAATTAAAACTTTAAAAATTTAAATAATATATTTTAAAAATTTATTTATTAAAATTTTTAAATTTAAAAATTTAAATACTAAATTTTAAAAATTTAATTATTAAAACTATAAATTATAAAATTTAAATATTTAAATACTAAATTCTAAAAATTTAATTATTAAAGCTTTAAATTTTAAAATTTATAAATTTAAATAGTAAATTTTAAAAATTTAATTATTAAAACTTTAAAATTAAAACTTTAAAAATTTAAATAATATATTTTAAAAATTTATTTATTAAAATTTTAAAATTTAAAAATTTAAATACTAAATTTTAAAAATTTAATTATTAAAACTTTAAATTTTAAAATTTAAATATTTAAATACTAAATTCTAAAAATTTAATTATTTAAGCTTTAAATTTTAAAATTTATAAATTTAAATAGTAAATTTTAAAAATTTAATTATTAAAACTTTAAAATTAAAACTTTAAAAATTTAAATAATATATTTTAAAAATTTATTTATTAAAATTTTAAAATTTAAAAATTTAAATACTAAATTTTAAAAATTTTATTATTAAAACTTTAAATTTTAAAATTTAAAAATTTAAAATACTAAATTTTAAAAATTTAATTATTAAAGCTTTAAATTTTAAAATTTAATAATTTAAATACTAAATTTTAAAAATTTAATTATTAAAACTTTAAATTTTAAAATTTAAATTTTTAAATACTAAATTCTAAAAATTTAATTATAAAAGCTTTAAATTTTAAAATTTATAAATTTAAATACTAAATTTTAAAAATTTATTTACTAAACCTTTAAATTTTAAAAGTTAAAAATTTAAATACTAAATTTTAAAATTTAAAAATTTAAATTTCAAATTTTAAAAATTTAATTACTAAATTTTAAAAATTTAATTATTAAAACTTTAAATTTTAAAATTTAAAAATTTAAAATACTAAATTTTAAATATTTAATTATTAAAGCTTTAAATTTTAAAATTTAAAAATTTAAATACTAAATTTTAAAAATTTAATTATTAAAACTTTAAGTTTTAAAATTTAAATTTTTAAATACTAAATTCTAAAAATTTAATTATAAAAGCTTTAAATTTTAAAATTTATAAATTTAAATACTAAATTTTAAAAATTTAATTACTAAACCTTTAAATTTTAAAAGTTAAAAATTTAAATACTAAATTTTAAAATTTAAAAATTTAAATTTCAAAATTTAAAAATTTAAATACTAAATTTTAAAAATTTAAAAATTTTAATACTAAATTTTAAAAATTTAATTATTAAACCTTTAAATTTTAAAATTTAAATATTTAAATACTAAATTCTAAAAATTTAATTTTATAGCTTTAAATTTTAAAATTTTAAATTTAAATACTAAATTTTAAAAATTTAATTATTAAAACTTCAAAATTAAAACTTTAAAAATTTAAATACTATATTTTAAAAATTTATTTATTAAAATTTTAAATTTTAAAATTTAAAAATTTAAATACTAAATTTTAAAAATTTAATTATTAATATTTTAAATTTTAAAATTTAAAAATTTAAATACTAAATTTTACAAATTTAATTATTGAAATTTTAAATTTTAAAATTTAAATATTTAAATACTAAATTTTAAAAATTTAATTATTAAAGCTATAAATTTTAAAATTTATAAATTTAAATACTAAATTTTAAAAATTTAATTATTAAAACTTTAAATTTTAAAATTTAAAAATTTAAATACTAAATTTTAAAAATTTAATTATTAAAACTTTAAATTTTAAATTTTAAATATTTAAATACTAAATTCAAAAAATTTAATTATTAAAGCTTTAAATTTTAAAATTTATAAATTTAAATTTCAAAATTTAAAAATTTAAATACTAAATTTTAAAAATTTAAAAATTTAAATACTAAATTTTAAAAATTTAATTATTAAACCTTTAAATTTTAAAATTTAAATATTTAAATACTAAATTCTAAAAATTTAATTTTAATGCTTTAAATTTTAAAATTTAAAAATTTAAATACTAAATTTTAAAAATTTATTTATTAAAATTTTAAATTTTAAAATTTAAAAATTTAAATACTAAATTTTAAAAATTTAATTATTAAAACTTTAAATTTTAAAATTTAAATATTTAAATATTTAATTTTAAAATTTATAAATTTATAAATTTAAATACTAAATTTTAAAAATTTAATTATTAAAACTTCAAAATTAAAACTTTAAAAATTTAAATACTATATTTTAAAAATTTAATTATTAAAACTTTAAATTTTAAAATTTAAATATTTAAATATTTAATTTTAAAATTTATAAATTTATAAATTTAAATACTAAATTTTAAAAATTTAATTATTAAAACTTTAAATTTTAAAATTTAAAAATTTAAATACTAAATTCAAAAAATTTAATTATTGAAGCTTTAAATTTTAAAATTTATAAATTTAAATTTCAAAATTTAAAAATTTAAATACTAAATTTTAAAAATTTAAAAATTTAAATACTAAATTTTAAAAATTTAAATATTAAACCTTTAAATTTTAAAATTTAAATTTTTAAATACTAAATTCTAAAAATTTAATTATAAAAGTTTAAATTTTAAAATTTATAAATTTAAATACTAAATTTTAAAAATTTCTTTACTAAACCTTTAAATTTTAAAAGTTAAAAATTTAAATACTAAATTTTAAAATTTAAAAATTTAAATTTCAAATTTTAAAAATTTAATTACTAAATTTTAAAAATTTAATTATTAAAACTTTAAATTTTAAAATTTAAAAATTTAAAATACTAAATTTTAAATATTTAATTATTAAAGCTTTAAATTTTAAAATTTAAAAATTTAAATACTAAATTTTAAAAATTTAATTATTAAAACTTTAAATTTTAAAATTTAAATTTTTAAATACTAAATTCTAAAAATTTAATTATAAAAGCTTTAAATTTTAAAATTTATAAATTTAAATACTAAATTTTAAAAATTTAATTACTAAACCTTTAAATTTTAAAAGTTAAAAATTTAAATACTAAATTTTAAAATTTAAAAATTTAAATTTCAAAATTTAAAAATTTAAATACTAAATTTTAAAAATTTAAAAATTTTAATACTAAATTTTAAAAATTTAATTATTAAACCTATAAATTTTAAAATTTAAATATTTAAATACTAAATTCTAAAAATTTAATTTTATAGCTTTAAATTTTAAAATTTTAAATTTAAATACTAAATTTTAAAAATTTAATTATTAAAACTTCAAAATTAAAACTTTAAAAATTTAAATACTATATTTTAAAAATTTATTTATTAAAATTTTAAATTTTAAAATTTAAAAATTTAAATACAAAATTTTAAAAATTTAATTATTAATATTTTAAATTTTAAAATTTAAAAATTTAAATACTAAATTTTACAAATTTAATTATTGAAATTTTAAATTTTAAAATTTAAATATTTAAATACTAAATTTTAAAAATTTAATTATTAAAGCTATAAATTTTAAAATTTATAAATTTAAATACTAAATTTTAAAAATTTAATTATTAAAACTTTAAATTTTAAAATTTAAAAATTTAAATACTAAATTTTAAAAATTTAATTATTAAAACTTTAAATTTTAAAATTTAAAAATTTAAATACTAAATTTTAAAAATTTAATTATTAAAACTTTAAATTTTAAAATTTAAATATTTAAATATTTAATTTTAAAATTTATAAATTTATAAATTTAAATACTAAATTTTAAAAATTTAATTATTAAAACTTTAAATTTTAAAATTTAAATATTTAAATATTTAATTTTAAAATTTATAAATTTATAAATTTAAATACTAAATTTTAAAAATTTAATTATTAAAACTTCAAAATTAAAACTTTAAAAATTTAAATACTATATTTTAAAAATTTAATTATTAAAACTTTAAATTTTAAAATTTAAATATTTAAATATTTAATTTTAAAATTTATAAATTTATAAATTTAAATACTAAATTTTAAAAATTTAATTATTAAAACTTTAAATTTTAAAATTTAAAAATTTAAATACTAAATTCAAAAAATTTAATTATTGAAGCTTTAAATTTTAAAATTTATAAATTTAAATTTCAAAATTTAAAAATTTAAATACTAAATTTTAAAAATTTAAAAATTTAAATACTAAATTTTAAAAATTTAAATATTAAACCTTTAAATTTTAAAATTTAAATTTTTAAATACTAAATTCTAAAAATTTAATTATAAAAGTTTAAATTTTAAAATTTATAAATTTAAATACTAAATTTTAAAAATTTATTTACTAAACCTTTAAATTTTAAAAGTTAAAAATTTAAATACTAAATTTTAAAATTTAAAAATTTAAATTTCAAATTTTAAAAATTTAATTACTAAATTTTAAAAATTTAATTATTAAAACTTTAAATTTTAAAATTTAAAAATTTAAAATACTAAATTTTAAATATTTAATTATTAAAGCTTTAAATTTTAAAATTTAAAAATTTAAATACTAAATTTTAAAAATTTAATTATTAAAACTTTAAATTTTAAAATTTAAATTTTTAAATACTAAATTCTAAAAATTTAATTATAAAAGCTTTAAATTTTAAAATTTATAAATTTAAATACTAAATTTTAAAAATTTAATTACTAAACCTTTAAATTTTAAAAGTTAAAAATTTAAATACTAAATTTTAAAATTTAAAAATTTAAATTTCAAAATTTAAAAATTTAAATAATAAATTTTAAAAATTTAAAAATTTTAATACTAAATTTTAAAAATTTAATTATTAAACCTTTAAATTTTAAAATTTAAATATTTAAATACTAAATTCTAAAAATTTAATTATTTAAGCTTTAAATTTTAAAATTTATAAATTTAAATAGTAAATTTTAAAAATTTAATTATTAAAACTTTATAATTAAAACTTTAAAAATTTAAATAATATATTTTAAAAATTTATTTATTAAAATTTTAAAATTTAAAAATTTAAATACTAAATTTTAAAAATTTAATTATTAAAACTTTAAATTTTAAAATTTAAATATTTAAATACTAAATTCTAAAAATTTAATTATTTAAGCTTTAAATTTTAAAATTTATAAATTTAAATAGTAAATTTTAAAAATTTAATTATTAAAACTTTAAAATTAAAACTTTAAAAATTTAAATAATATATTTTAAAAATTTATTTATTAAAATTTTAAAATTTAAAAATTTAAATACTAAATTTTAAAAATTTTATTATTAAAACTTTAAATTTTAAAATTTAAAAATTTAAAATACTAAATTTTAAAAATTTAATTATTAAAGCTTTAAATTTTAAAATTTAATAATTTAAATACTAAATTTTAAAAATTTAATTATTAAAACTTTAAATTTTAAAATTTAAATTTTTAAATACTAAATTCTAAAAATTTAATTATAAAAGCTTTAAATTTTAAAATTTATAAATTTAAATACTAAATTTTAAAAATTTATTTACTAAACCTTTAAATTTTAAAAGTTAAAAATTTAAATACTAAATTTTAAAATTTAAAAATTTAAATTTCAAATTTTAAAAATTTAATTACTAAATTTTAAAAATTTAATTATTAAAACTTTAAATTTTAAAATTTAAAAATTTAAAATACTAAATTTTAAATATTTAATTATTAAAGCTTTAAATTTTAAAATTTAAAAATTTAAATACTAAATTTTAAAAATTTAATTATTAAAACTTTAAGTTTTAAAATTTAAATTTTTAAATACTAAATTCTAAAAATTTAATTATAAAAGCTTTAAATTTTAAAATTTATAAATTTAAATACTAAATTTTAAAAATTTAATTACTAAACCTTTAAATTTTAAAAGTTAAAAATTTAAATACTAAATTTTAAAATTTAAAAATTTAAATTTCAAAATTTAAAAATTTAAATACTAAATTTTAAAAATTTAAAAATTTTAATACTAAATTTTAAAAATTTAATTATTAAACCTTTAAATTTTAAAATTTAAATATTTAAATACTAAATTCTAAAAATTTAATTTTATAGCTTTAAATTTTAAAATTTTAAATTTAAATACTAAATTTTAAAAATTTAATTATTAAAACTTCAAAATTAAAACTTTAAAAATTTAAATACTATATTTTAAAAATTTATTTATTAAAATTTTAAATTTTAAAATTTAAAAATTTAAATACTAAATTTTAAAAATTTAATTATTAATATTTTAAATTTTAAAATTTAAAAATTTAAATACTAAATTTTACAAATTTAATTATTGAAATTTTAAATTTTAAAATTTAAATATTTAAATACTAAATTTTAAAAATTTAATTATTAAAGCTATAAATTTTAAAATTTATAAATTTAAATACTAAATTTTAAAAATTTAATTATTAAAACTTTAAATTTTAAAATTTAAAAATTTAAATACTAAATTTTAAAAATTTAATTATTAAAACTTTAAATTTTAAATTTTAAATATTTAAATACTAAATTCAAAAAATTTAATTATTAAAGCTTTAAATTTTAAAATTTATAAATTTAAATTTCAAAATTTAAAAATTTAAATACTAAATTTTAAAAATTTAAAAATTTAAATACTAAATTTTAAAAATTTAATTATTAAACCTTTAAATTTTAAAATTTAAATATTTAAATACTAAATTCTAAAAATTTAATTTTAATGCTTTAAATTTTAAAATTTAAAAATTTAAATACTAAATTTTAAAAATTTATTTATTAAAATTTTAAATTTTAAAATTTAAAAATTTAAATACTAAATTTTAAAAATTTAATTATTAAAACTTTAAATTTTAAAATTTAAATATTTAAATATTTAATTTTAAAATTTATAAATTTATAAATTTAAATACTAAATTTTAAAAATTTAATTATTAAAACTTCAAAATTAAAACTTTAAAAATTTAAATACTATATTTTAAAAATTTAATTATTAAAACTTTAAATTTTAAAATTTAAATATTTAAATATTTAATTTTAAAATTTATAAATTTATAAATTTAAATACTAAATTTTAAAAATTTAATTATTAAAACTTTAAATTTTAAAATTTAAAAATTTAAATACTAAATTCAAAAAATTTAATTATTGAAGCTTTAAATTTTAAAATTTATAAATTTAAATTTCAAAATTTAAAAATTTAAATACTAAATTTTAAAAATTTAAAAATTTAAATACTAAATTTTAAAAATTTAAATATTAAACCTTTAAATTTTAAAATTTAAATTTTTAAATACTAAATTCTAAAAATTTAATTATAAAAGTTTAAATTTTAAAATTTATAAATTTAAATACTAAATTTTAAAAATTTATTTACTAAACCTTTAAATTTTAAAAGTTAAAAATTTAAATACTAAATTTTAAAATTTAAAAATTTAAATTTCAAATTTTAAAAATTTAATTACTAAATTTTAAAAATTTAATTATTAAAACTTTAAATTTTAAAATTTAAAAATTTAAAATACTAAATTTTAAATATTTAATTATTAAAGCTTTAAATTTTAAAATTTAAAAATTTAAATACTAAATTTTAAAAATTTAATTATTAAAACTTTAAATTTTAAAATTTAAATTTTTAAATACTAAATTCTAAAAATTTAATTATAAAAGCTTTAAATTTTAAAATTTATAAATTTAAATACTAAATTTTAAAAATTTAATTACTAAACCTTTAAATTTTAAAAGTTAAAAATTTAAATACTAAATTTTAAAATTTAAAAATTTAAATTTCAAAATTTAAAAATTTAAATACTAAATTTTAAAAATTTAAAAATTTTAATACTAAATTTTAAAAATTTAATTATTAAACCTTTAAATTTTAAAATTTAAATATTTAAATACTAAATTCTAAAAATTTAATTTTATAGCTTTAAATTTTAAAATTTTAAATTTAAATACTAAATTTTAAAAATTTAATTATTAAAACTTCAAAATTAAAACTTTAAAAATTTAAATACTATATTTTAAAAATTTATTTATTAAAATTTTAAATTTTAAAATTTAAAAATTTAAATACAAAATTTTAAAAATTTAATTATTAATATTTTAAATTTTAAAATTTAAAAATTTAAATACTAAATTTTACAAATTTAATTATTGAAATTTTAAATTTTAAAATTTAAATATTTAAATACTAAATTTTAAAAATTTAATTATTAAAGCTATAAATTTTAAAATTTATAAATTTAAATACTAAATTTTAAAAATTTAATTATTAAAACTTTAAATTTTAAAATTTAAAAATTTAAATACTAAATTTTAAAAATTTAATTATTAAAACTTTAAATTTTAAAATTTAAAAATTTAAATACTAAATTTTAAAAATTTAATTATTAAAACTTTAAATTTTAAAATTTAAATATTTAAATATTTAATTTTAAAATTTATTAATTTATAAATTTAAATACTAAATTTTAAAAATTTAATTATTAAAACTTTAAATTTTAAAATTTAAATATTTAAATATTTAATTTTAAAATTTATAAATTTATAAATTTAAATACTAAATTTTAAAAATTTAATTATTAAAACTTCAAAATTAAAACTTTAAAAATTTAAATACTATATTTTAAAAATTTAATTATTAAAACTTTAAATTTTAAAATTTAAATATTTAAATATTTAATTTTAAAATTTATAAATTTATAAATTTAAATACTAAATTTTAAAAATTTAATTATTAAAACTTTAAATTTTAAAATTTAAAAATTTAAATACTAAATTCAAAAAATTTAATTATTGAAGCTTTAAATTTTAAAATTTATAAATTTAAATTTCAAAATTTAAAAATTTAAATACTAAATTTTAAAAATTTAAAAATTTAAATACTAAATTTTAAAAATTTAAATATTAAACCTTTAAATTTTAAAATTTAAATTTTTAAATACTAAATTCTAAAAATTTAATTATAAAAGTTTAAATTTTAAAATTTATAAATTTAAATACTAAATTTTAAAAATTTATTTACTAAACCTTTAAATTTTAAAAGTTAAAAATTTAAATACTAAATTTTAAAATTTAAAAATTTAAATTTCAAATTTTAAAAATTTAATTACTAAATTTTAAAAATTTAATTATTAAAACTTTAAATTTTAAAATTTAAAAATTTAAAATACTAAATTTTAAATATTTAATTATTAAAGCTTTAAATTTTAAAATTTAAAAATTTAAATACTAAATTTTAAAAATTTAATTATTAAAACTTTAAATTTTAAAATTTAAATTTTTAAATACTAAATTCTAAAAATTTAATTATAAAAGCTTTAAATTTTAAAATTTATAAATTTAAATACTAAATTTTAAAAATTTAATTACTAAACCTTTAAATTTTAAAAGTTAAAAATTTAAATACTAAATTTTAAAATTTAAAAATTTAAATTTCAAAATTTAAAAATTTAAATACTAAATTTTAAAAATTTATAAATTTTAATACTAAATTTTAAAAATTTAATTATTAAACCTTTAAATTTTAAAATTTAAATATTTAAATACTAAATTCTAAAAATTTAATTTTATAGCTTTAAATTTTAAAATTTTAAATTTAAATACTAAATTTTAAAAATTTAATTATTAAAACTTCAAAATTAAAACTTTAAAAATTTAAATACTATATTTTAAAAATTTATTTATTAAAATTTTAAATTTTAAAATTTAAAAATTTAAATACAAAATTTTAAAAATTTAATTATTAATATTTTAAATTTTAAAATTTAAAAATTTAAATACTAAATTTTACAAATTTAATTATTGAAATTTTAAATTTTGAAATTTAAATATTTAAATACTAAATTTTAAAAATTTAATTATTAAAGCTATAAATTTTAAAATTTATAAATTTAAATACTAAATTTTAAAAATTTAATTATTAAAACTTTAAATTTTAAAATTTAAAAATTTAAATACTAAAATTTAAAAATTTAATTATTAAAACTTTAAATTTTAAAATTTAAAAATTTAAATACTAAATTTTAAAAATTTAATTATTAAAACTTTAAATTTTAAAATTTAAATATTTAAATATTTAATTTTAAAATTTATAAATTTATAAATTTAAATACTAAATTTTAAAAATTTAATTATTAAAACTTTAAATTTTAAAATTTAAATATTTAAATATTTAATTTTAAAATTTATAAATTTATAAATTTAAATACTAAATTTTAAAAATTTAATTATTAAAACTTCAAAATTAAAACTTTAAAAATTTAAATACTATATTTTAAAAATTTAATTATTAAAACTTTAAATTTTAAAATTTAAATATTTAAATATTTAATTTTAAAATTTATAAATTTATAAATTTAAATACTAAATTTTAAAAATTTAATTATTAAAACTTTAAATTTTAAAATTTAAAAATTTAAATACTAAATTTTAAAAATTTAATTATTAAACCTTTAAATTTTAAAATTTAAATATTTAAATACTAAATTCTAAAAATTTAATTTTAATGCTTTAAATTTTAAAATTTAAAAATTTAAATACTAAATTTTAAAAATTTATTTATTAAAATTTTAAATTTTAAAATTTAAAAATTTAAATACTAAATTTTAAAAATTTAATTATTAAAACTTTAAATTTTAAAATTTAAATATTTAAATATTTAATTTTAAAATTTATAAATTTATAAATTTAAATACTAAATTTTAAAAATTTAATTATTAAAACTTCAAAATTAAAACTTTAAAAATTTAAATACTATATTTTAAAAATTTAATTATTAAAACTTTAAATTTTAAAATTTAAATATTTAAATATTTAATTTTAAAATTTATAAATTTATAAATTTAAATACTAAATTTTAAAAATTTAATTATTAAAACTTTAAATTTTAAAATTTAAAAATTTAAATACTAAATTTTAAAAATTTAATTATTAAAACTTCAAAATTAAAACTTTAAAAATTTAAATACTATATTTTAAAAATTTATTTATTAAAATTTTAAATTTTAAAATTTAAAAATTTAAATACTAAATTTTAAAAATCTAATTATTAAAACTTTAAATTTTAAAATTTAAATATTTAAATACTAAATTCTAAAAATTTAATTATTAAAGCTTTAAATTTTAAAATTTATAAATTTAAATAGTAAATTTTAAAAATTTAATTATTAAAACTTTAAAATTAAAACTTTGAAAATTTTAATAATATATTTTAAAAATTTATTTATTAAAATTTTAAAATTTAAAAATTTAAATACTAAATTTTAAAAATTTAATTATTAAAACTATAAATTATAAAATTTAAATATTTAAATACTAAATTCTAAAAATTTAATTATTAAAGCTTTAAATTTTAAAATTTATAAATTTAAATAGTAAATTTTAAAAATTTAATTATTAAAACTTTAAATTTTAAAATTTAAAAATTTAAAATACTAAATTTTAAAAATTTAATTATTAAAGCTTTAAATTTTAAAATTTAAAAATTTAAATACTAAATTTTAAAAATTTAATTATTAAAACTTTAAATTTTAAAATTTAAATTTTTAAATACTAAATTCTAAAAATTTAATTATAAAAACTTTAAATTTTAAAATTTATAAACTTAAATACTAAATTTTAAAAATTTAATTACTAAACCTTTAAATTTTAAAAGTTAAAAATTTAAATACTAAATTTTAAAATTTAAAAATTTAAATTTCAAAATTTAAAAATTTAAATACTAAATTTTAAAAATTTAAAAATTTTAATACTAAATTTTAAAAATTTAATTATTAAACCTTTAAATTTTAAAATTTAAATATTTAAATACAAAATTCTAAAAATTTAATTTTATAGCTTTAAATTTTAAAATTTTAAATTTAAATACTAAATTTTAAAAATTTAATTATTAAAACTTCAAAATTAAAACTTTAAAAATTTAAATACTATATTTAAAAAATTTATTTATTAAAATTTTAAATTTTAAAATTTAAAAATTTAAATACTAAATTTTAAAAATTTAATTATTAAAATTTTAAATTTTAAAATTTAAAAAGTTAAATACTAAATTTTACAAATTTAATTATTGAAATTTTAAATTTTAAAATTTAAATATTTAAATACTAAATTTTAAAAATTTAATTATAAAAGCTATAAATTTTAAAATTTATAAATTTAAATACTAAATTTTAAAAATTTAATTATTAAAACTTTAAATTTTAAAATTTAAAAATTTAAATACTAAATTTTAAAAATTTAAATATTAAAACTTTAAATTTTAAATTTTAAATATTTAAATACTAAATTCAAAAAATTTAATTATTAAAGCTTTAAATTTTAAAATTTATAAATTTAAATTTCAAAATTTAAATATTTAAATACTAAATTTTAAAAATTTAAAAATTTAAATACTAAATTTTAAAAATTTAAAAATTTAAACACTAAATTTTAAAAATTTAATTATTAAACCTTTAAATTTTAAAATTTAAATATTTAAATACTAAATTCTAAAAATTTAATTTTAATGCTTTAAATTTTAAAATTTAAAAATTTAAAAATTTAAATACTAAATTTTTAAAATTTATTTATTAAAATTTTAAATTTTAAAATTTAAAAATTTAAATACTAAATTTTAAAAATTTAATTATTAAAACTTTAAATTTTAAAATTTAAATATTTAAATATTTAATTTTAAAATTTATAAATTTATAAATTTAAATACTAAATTTTAAAAATTTAATTATTAAAACTTCAAAATTAAAACTTTAAAAATTTAAATACTATATTTTAAAAATTTATTTATTAAAATTTTAAATTTTAAAATTTAAAAATTTAAATACTAAATTTTAAAAATTTAATTATTAAAACTTTAAATTTTAAAATTTAAATAGTTAAATACTAAATTCTAAAAATTTAATTATTAAAGCTTTAAATTTTAAAATTTATAAATTTAAATAGTAAATTTTAAAAATTTAATTATTAAAACTTTAAAATTAAAACTTTAAAAATTTAAATAATATATTTTAAAAATTTATTTATTAAAATTTTTAAATTTAAAAATTTAAATACTAAATTTTAAAAATTTAATTATTAAAACTATAAATTATAAAATTTAAATATTTAAATACTAAATTCTAAAAATTTAATTATTAAAGCTTTAAATTTTAAAATTTATAAATTTAAATAGTAAATTTTAAAAATTTAATTATTAAAACTTTAAAATTAAAACTTTAAAAATTTAAATAATATATTTTAAAAATTTATTTATTAAAATTTTAAAATTTAAAAATTTAAATACTAAATTTTAAAAATTTAATTATTAAAACTTTAAATTTTAAAATTTAAATATTTAAATACTAAATTCTAAAAATTTAATTATTTAAGCTTTAAATTTTAAAATTTATAAATTTAAATAGTAAATTTTAAAAATTTAATTATTAAAACTTTAAAATTAAAACTTTAAAAATTTAAATAATATATTTTAAAAATTTATTTATTAAAATTTTAAAATTTAAAAATTTAAATACTAAATTTTAAAAATTTTATTATTAAAACTTTAAATTTTAAAATTTAAAAATTTAAAATACTAAATTTTAAAAATTTAATTATTAAAGCTTTAAATTTTAAAATTTAATAATTTAAATACTAAATTTTAAAAATTTAATTATTAAAACTTTAAATTTTAAAATTTAAATTTTTAAATACTAAATTCTAAAAATTTAATTATAAAAGCTTTAAATTTTAAAATTTATAAATTTAAATACTAAATTTTAAAAATTTATTTACTAAACCTTTAAATTTTAAAAGTTAAAAATTTAAATACTAAATTTTAAAATTTAAAAATTTAAATTTCAAATTTTAAAAATTTAATTACTAAATTTTAAAAATTTAATTATTAAAACTTTAAATTTTAAAATTTAAAAATTTAAAATACCAAATTTTAAATATTTAATTATTAAAGCTTTAAATTTTAAAATTTAAAAATTTAAATACTAAATTTTAAAAATTTAATTATTAAAACTTTAAATTTTAAAATTTAAATTTTTAAATACTAAATTCTAAAAATTTAATTATAAAAGCTTTAAATTTTAAAATTTATAAATTTAAATACTAAATTTTAAAAATTTAATTACTAAACCTTTAAATTTTAAAAGTTAAAAATTTAAATACTAAATTTTAAAATTTAAAAATTTAAATTTCAAAATTTAAAAATTTAAATACTAAATTTTAAAAATTTAAAAATTTTAATACTAAATTTTAAAAATTTAATTATTAAACCTTTAAATTTTAAAATTTAAATATTTAAATACTAAATTCTAAAAATTTAATTTTATAGCTTTAAATTTTAAAATTTTAAATTTAAATACTAAATTTTAAAAATTTAATTATTAAAACTTCAAAATTAAAACTTTAAAATTTTAAATACTATATTTTAAAAATTTATTTATTAAAATTTTAAATTTTAAAATTTAAAAATTTAAATACTAAATTTTAAAAATTTAATTATTAATATTTTAAATTTTAAAATTTAAAAATTTAAATACTAAATTTTACAAATTTAATTATTGAAATTTTAAATTTTAAAATTTAAATATTTAAATACTAAATTTTAAAAATTTAATTATTAAAGCTATAAATTTTAAAATTTATAAATTTAAATACTAAATTTTAAAAATTTAATTATTAAAACTTTAAATTTTAAAATTTAAAAATTTAAATACTAAATTTTAAAAATTTAATTATTAAAACTTTAAATTTTAAATTTTAAATATTTAAATACTAAATTCAAAAAATTTAATTATTAAAGCTTTAAATTTTAAAATTTATAAATTTAAATTTCAAAATTTAAAAATTTAAATACTAAATTTTAAAAATTTAAAAATTTAAATACTAAATTTTAAAAATTTAATTATTAAACCTTTAAATTTTAAAATTTAAATATTTAAATACTAAATTCTAAAAATTTAATTTTAATGCTTTAAATTTTAAAATTTAAAAATTTAAATACTAAATTTTAAAAATTTATTTATTAAAATTTTAAATTTTAAAATTTAAAAATTTAAATACTAAATTTTAAAAATTTAATTATTAAAACTTTAAATTTTAAAATTTAAATATTTAAATATTTAATTTTAAAATTTATAAATTTATAAATTTAAATACTAAATTTTAAAAATTTAATTATTAAAACTTCAAAATTAAAACTTTAAAAATTTAAATACTATATTTTAAAAATTTATTTATTAAAATTTTAAATTTTAAAATTTAAAAATTTAAATACTAAATTTTAAAAATTTAATTATTAAAACTTTAAATTTTAAAATTTAAATAGTTAAATACTAAATTCTAAAAATTTAATTATTAAAGCTTTAAATTTTAAAATTTATAAATTTAAATAGTAAATTTTAAAAATTTAATTATTAAAACTTTAAAATTAAAACTTTAAAAATTTAAATAATATATTTTAAAAATTTATTTATTAAAATTTTTAAATTTAAAAATTTAAATACTAAATTTTAAAAATTTAATTATTAAAACTATAAATTATAAAATTTAAATATTTAAATACTAAATTCTAAAAATTTAATTATTAAAGCTTTAAATTTTAAAATTTATAAATTTAAATAGTAAATTTTAAAAATTTAATTATTAAAACTTTAAAATTAAAACTTTAAAAATTTAAATAATATATTTTAAAAATTTATTTATTAAAATTTTAAAATTTAAAAATTTAAATACTAAATTTTAAAAATTTAATTATTAAAACTTTAAATTTTAAAATTTAAATATTTAAATACTAAATTCTAAAAATTTAATTATTTAAGCTTTAAATTTTAAAATTTATAAATTTAAATAGTAAATTTTAAAAATTTAATTATTAAAACTTTAAAATTAAAACTTTAAAAATTTAAATAATATATTTTAAAAATTTATTTATTAAAATTTTAAAATTTAAAAATTTAAATACTAAATTTTAAAAATTTTATTATTAAAACTTTAAATTTTAAAATTTAAAAATTTAAAATACTAAATTTTAAAAATTTAATTATTAAAGCTTTAAATTTTAAAATTTAATAATTTAAATACTAAATTTTAAAAATTTAATTATTAAAACTTTAAATTTTAAAATTTAAATTTTTAAATACTAAATTCTAAAAATTTAATTATAAAAGCTTTAAATTTTAAAATTTATAAATTTAAATACTAAATTTTAAAAATTTATTTACTAAACCTTTAAATTTTAAAAGTTAAAAATTTAAATACTAAATTTTAAAATTTAAAAATTTAAATTTCAAATTTTAAAAATTTAATTACTAAATTTTAAAAATTTAATTATTAAAACTTTAAATTTTAAAATTTAAAAATTTAAAATACCAAATTTTAAATATTTAATTATTAAAGCTTTAAATTTTAAAATTTAAAAATTTAAATACTAAATTTTAAAAATTTAATTATTAAAACTTTAAATTTTAAAATTTAAATTTTTAAATACTAAATTCTAAAAATTTAATTATAAAAGCTTTAAATTTTAAAATTTATAAATTTAAATACTAAATTTTAAAAATTTAATTACTAAACCTTTAAATTTTAAAAGTTAAAAATTTAAATACTAAATTTTAAAATTTAAAAATTTAAATTTCAAAATTTAAAAATTTAAATACTAAATTTTAAAAATTTAAAAATTTTAATACTAAATTTTAAAAATTTAATTATTAAACCTTTAAATTTTAAAATTTAAATATTTAAATACTAAATTCTAAAAATTTAATTTTATAGCTTTAAATTTTAAAATTTTAAATTTAAATACTAAATTTTAAAAATTTAATTATTAAAACTTCAAAATTAAAACTTTAAAATTTTAAATACTATATTTTAAAAATTTATTTATTAAAATTTTAAATTTTAAAATTTAAAAATTTAAATACTAAATTTTAAAAATTTAATTATTAATATTTTAAATTTTAAAATTTAAAAATTTAAATACTAAATTTTACAAATTTAATTATTGAAATTTTAAATTTTAAAATTTAAATATTTAAATACTAAATTTTAAAAATTTAATTATTAAAGCTATAAATTTTAAAATTTATAAATTTAAATACTAAATTTTAAAAATTTAATTATTAAAACTTTAAATTTTAAAATTTAAAAATTTAAATACTAAATTTTAAAAATTTAATTATTAAAACTTTAAATTTTAAATTTTAAATATTTAAATACTAAATTCAAAAAATTTAATTATTAAAGCTTTAAATTTTAAAATTTATAAATTTAAATTTCAAAATTTAAAAATTTAAATACTAAATTTTAAAAATTTAAAAATTTAAATACTAAATTTTAAAAATTTAATTATTAAACCTTTAAATTTTAAAATTTAAATATTTAAATACTAAATTCTAAAAATTTAATTTTAATGCTTTAAATTTTAAAATTTAAAAATTTAAATACTAAATTTTAAAAATTTATTTATTAAAATTTTAAATTTTAAAATTTAAAAATTTAAATACTAAATTTTAAAAATTTAATTATTAAAACTTTAAATTTTAAAATTTAAATATTTAAATATTTAATTTTAAAATTTATAAATTTATAAATTTAAATACTAAATTTTAAAAATTTAATTATTAAAACTTCAAAATTAAAACTTTAAAAATTTAAATACTATATTTTAAAAATTTAATTATTAAAACTTTAAATTTTAAAATTTAAATATTTAAATATTTAATTTTAAAATTTATAAATTTATAAATTTAAATACTAAATTTTAAAAATTTAATTATTAAAACTTTAAATTTTAAAATTTAAAAATTTAAATACTAAATTCAAAAAATTTAATTATTGAAGCTTTAAATTTTAAAATTTATAAATTTAAATTTCAAAATTTAAAAATTTAAATACTAAATTTTAAAAATTTAAAAATTTAAATACTAAATTTTAAAAATTTAAATATTAAACCTTTAAATTTTAAAATTTAAATTTTTAAATACTAAATTCTAAAAATTTAATTATAAAAGTTTAAATTTTAAAATTTATAAATTTAAATACTAAATTTTAAAAATTTATTTACTAAACCTTTAAATTTTAAAAGTTAAAAATTTAAATACTAAATTTTAAAATTTAAAAATTTAAATTTCAAATTTTAAAAATTTAATTACTAAATTTTAAAAATTTAATTATTAAAACTTTAAATTTTAAAATTTAAAAATTTAAAATACTAAATTTTAAATATTTAATTATTAAAGCTTTAAATTTTAAAATTTAAAAATTTAAATACTAAATTTTAAAAATTTAATTATTAAAACTTTAAATTTTAAAATTTAAATTTTTAAATACTAAATTCTAAAAATTTAATTATAAAAGCTTTAAATTTTAAAATTTATAAATTTAAATACTAAATTTTAAAAATTTAATTACTAAACCTTTAAATTTTAAAAGTTAAAAATTTAAATACTAAATTTTAAAATTTAAAAATTTAAATTTCAAAATTTAAAAATTTAAATACTAAATTTTAAAAATTTAAAAATTTTAATACTAAATTTTAAAAATTTAATTATTAAACCTTTAAATTTTAAAATTTAAATATTTAAATACTAAATTCTAAAAATTTAATTTTATAGCTTTAAATTTTAAAATTTTAAATTGAAATACTAAATTTTAAAAATTTAATTATTAAAACTTCAAAATTAAAACTTTAAAAATTTAAATACTATATTTTAAATATTTATTTATTAAAATTTTAAATTTTAAAATTTAAAAATTTAAATACAAAATTTTAAAAATTTAATTATTAATATTTTAAATTTTAAAATTTAAAAATTTAAATACTAAATTTTACAAATTTAATTATTGAAATTTTAAATTTTAAAATTTAAATATTTAAATACTAAATTTTAAAAATTTAATTATTAAAGCTATAAATTTTAAAATTTATAAATTTAAATACTAAATTTTAAAAATTTAATTATTAAAACTTTAAATTTTAAAATTTAAAAATTTAAATACTAAATTTTAAAAATTTAATTATTAAAACTTTAAATTTTAAATTTTAAATATTTAAATACTAAATTCAAAAAATTTAATTATTAAAGCTTTAAATTTTAAAATTTATAAATTTAAATTTCAAAATTTAAAAATTTAAATACTAAATTTTAAAAATTTAAAAATTTAAATACTAAATTTTAAAAATTTAATTATTAAACCTTTAAATTTTAAAATTTAAATATTTAAATACTAAATTCTAAAAATTTAATTTTAATGCTTTAAATTTTAAAATTTAAAAATTTAAATACTAAATTTTAAAAATTTATTTATTAAAATTTTAAATTTTAAAATTTAAAAATTTAAATACTAAATTTTAAAAATTTAATTATTAAAACTTTAAATTTTAAAATTTAAATATTTAAATATTTAATTTTAAAATTTATAAATTTATAAATTTAAATACTAAATTTTAAAAATTTAATTATTAAAACTTCAAAATTAAAACTTTAAAAATTTAAATACTATATTTTAAAAATTTAATTATTAAAACTTTAAATTTTAAAATTTAAATATTTAAATATTTAATTTTAAAATTTATAAATTTATAAATTTAAATACTAAATTTTAAAAATTTAATTATTAAAACTTTAAATTTTAAAATTTAAAAATTTAAATACTAAATTTTAAAAATTTAATTATTAAAACTTTAAATTTTAAAATTTAAATATTTAAATACAAAATTTTAAACATTTAATTATTAAAGCTTTAAATTTTAAAATTTATAAATTTAAATACTAAATTTTAAAAATTTAATTATTAAAACTTTAACTTTTAAAATTTAAAAATTGAAATACTAAATTTTAAAAATTTAAATATTAAAACTTTAAATTTTAAAATTTAAAAATTTAAATACTAAATTTTAAAAATTTAATTACTAAATCTTTAAATTTTAAAAGTTGAAAATTTGAATACTAAATTTTAAAATTTAAAAATTTAAATTTCAAAATTTAAAAATTTAAATACTAAATTTTAAAAATTTAAAAATTTAAATACTAAATTTTAAAAATTTAATTATTAAAACTTTAAATTTTAAAAATTTAAAAATTTAATTACTCAATTTTAAAAATTTAATTATTAAAACTTTAAATTTAAAAATTTAAATACTAAATTTTAAAAATTTAATTATTAAAACTTTAAATTTTAAAATTTAAAAATTTAAATACTAAATTCAAAAAATTTAATTATTAAAGCTTTAAATTTTAAAATTTATAAATTTAAATTTCAAAATTTAAAAATTTAAATACTAAATTTTAAAAATTTAAAAATTTAAATACTAAATTTTAAAAATTTAAATATTAAACCTTTAAATTTTAAAATTTAAATATTTAAATACTAAATTCTAAAAATTTAATTTTAATGCTTTAAATTTTAAAATTTAAAAATTTAAATACTAAATTTTAAAAATTTAATTATTAAAACTTTAAATTTTAAAATTTAAATATTTAAATATTTAATTTTAAAATTTATAAATTTATAAATTTAAATATTAAATTTTAAAAATTTAATTATTAAAACTTCAAAATTAAAACTTTAAAAATTTAAATACTATATTTTAAAAATTTATTTATTAAAACTTTAAATTTTAAAATTTAAAAATTTAAATACTAAATTTTAAAAATTTAATTATTAAAACTTTAAAATTTAAAATTTAGATATTTAAATACTAAATTTTAAAAATTTTATTAAAGCATAAAATTTTAAAATTTTTAAATTTAAATTCTAACTTTTAAAAATTTAATTATTAAAACTTTAAATTTTAAAATTTAAAAATTTAAAATACTAAATTTTAAAAATTTAATTATTAAAGCTTTAAATTTTAAAATTTAAAAATTTAAATACTAAATTTTAAAAATTTAATTATTAAAACTTTAAATTTTAAAATTTAAATTTTTAAATACTAGATTCTAAAAATTTGATTATAAAAGCTTTAAATTTTAAAATTTATAAATTTAAATACCAAATTTTAAAAATTTAATTACTAAACCTTTAAATTTTAAAAGTTAAAAATTTAAATACTAAATTTTAAAATTTAAAAATTTAAATTTCAAATTTTAAAAATTTAATTACTAAATTTTAAAAATTTAATTATTAAAACTTTAAATTTTAAAATTTAAAAATTTAAAATACTAAATTTTAAAAATTTAGTTATTAAAACTTTAAATTTTAAAATTTAAATTTTTAAATACTAAATTCTAAAAATTTAATTATAAAAGCTTTAAATTTTAAAATTTATAAATTTAAATACTAAATTTTAAAAATTTAATTACTAAACCTTTAAATTTTAAAAGTTAAAAATTTAAATACTAAATTTTAAAATTTAAAAATTTAAATTTCAAAATTTAAAAATTTAAATACTAAATTTTAAAAATTTAAAAATTTTAATACTAAATTTTAAAAATTTAATTATTAAACCTTTAAATTTTAAAATTTAAATATTTAAATACTAAATTCTAAAAATTTAATTTTATAGCTTTAAATTTTAAAATTTTAAATTTAAATACTAAATTTTAAAAATTTAATTATTAAAACTTCAAAATTAAAACTTTAAAACTTTAAATACTATATTTTAAAAATTTATTTATTAAAATTTTAAATTTTAAAATTTAAAAATTTAAATACAAAATTTTAAAAATTTAATTATTAATATTTTAAATTTTAAAATTTAAAAATTTAAATACTAAATTTTACAAATTTAATTATTGAAATTTTAAATTTTAAAATTTAAATATTTAAATACTAAATTTTAAAAATTTAATTATTAAAGCTATAAATTTTAAAATTTATAAATTTAAATACTAAATTTTAAAAATTTAATTATTAAAACGTTAAATTTTAAAATTTAAAAATTTAAATACTAAATTTTAAAAATTTAATTATTAAAACTTTAAATTTTAAATTTTAAATATTTAAATACTAAATTCAAAAAATTTAATTATTAAAGCTTTAAATTTTAAAATTTATAAATTTAAATTTCAAAATTTAAAAATTTAAATACTAAATTTTAAAAATTTAAAAATTTAAATACTAAATTTTTAAAATTTAATTATTAAACCTTTAAATTTTAAAATTTAAATATTTAAATACTAAATTCTAAAAATTTAGTTTTAATGCTTCAAATTTTAAAATTTAAAAATTTAAATACTAAATTTTAAAAATTTATTTATTAAAATTTTAAATTTTAAAATTTAAAAATTTAAATACTAAATTTTAAAAATTTAATTATTAAAACTTTAAATTTTAAAATTTAAATATTTAAATATTTAATTTTAAAATTTATAAATTTATAAATTTAAATACTAAATTTTAAAAATTTAATTATTAAAACTTCAAAATTAAAACTTTAAAAATTTAAATACTATATTTTAAAAATTTAATTATTAAAACTTTAAATTTTAAAATTTAAATATTTAAATATTTAATTTTAAAATTTATAAATTTATAAATTTAAATACTAAATTTTAAAAATTTAATTATTAAAACTTTAAATTTTAAAATTTAAATATTTAAATACAAAATTTTAAACATTTAATTATTAAAGCTTTAAATTTTAAAATTTATAAATTTAAATACTAAATTTTAAAAATTTAATTATTAAAACTTTAACTTTTAAAATTTAAAAATTGAAATACTAAATTTTAAAAATTTAAATATTAAAACTTTAAATTTTAAAATTTAAAAATTTAAATACTAAATTTTAAAAATTTAATTACTAAATCTTTAAATTTTAAAAGTTGAAAATTTGAATACTAAATTTTAAAATTTAAAAATTTAAATTTCAAAATTTAAAAATTTAAATACTAAATTTTAAAAATTTAAAAATTTAAATACTAAATTTTAAAAATTTAATTATTAAAACTTTAAATTTTAAAAATTTAAAAATTTAATTACTCAATTTTAAAAATTTAATTATTAAAACTTTAAATTTAAAAATTTAAATACTAAATTTTAAAAATTTAATTATTAAAACTTTAAATTTTAAAATTTAAATATTTAAATATTTAATTTTAAAATTTATAATTTTATAAATTTAAATATTAAATTTTAAAAATTTAATTATTAAAACTTTAAATTTTAAAATTCAAAAATTTAAATACTAAATTTTAAAAATTTAATTATTAAAACTTTAAATTTTAGAATTTAAAAATTTACATTTTACAATTTAAAAATTTAAGTACTAAATTTTAAAAATTTAATTACTAAACCTTTAAATCTTAAAAGTTAAAAATTTAAATACTAAATTTTAAAATTTAAAAATTTAAATTTCAAAATTTAAAAATTTAAATACTAAATTTTAAAAATTTAAAAATTTAAATACTAAATTTTAAAAA
Organism: Aethina tumida; assembly: GCF_024364675.1. Lineage (NCBI taxonomy): Eukaryota > Metazoa > Arthropoda > Insecta > Coleoptera > Nitidulidae > Aethina > Aethina tumida. Next base: position 20,714,973 of record NC_065435.1, on the reverse strand, counting down.
TTTAATTATTAAACCTTTAAATTTTAAAATTTAAATATTTAAATACTAAATTCTAAAAATTTAATTTTAAAGTTTTAAATTTTAAAATTTTAAATTTAAATACTAAATATTAAAAATTTAATTATTAAAGCTATAAATTTTAAAATTTATAAATTTAAATACTAAATTTTAAAAATTTAATTATTAAAGCAATAAATTTTAAAATTTATAAATTTAAATACTAAATTTTAAAAATTTAATTATTAAAACTTTAAATTTTAAAATTTAAAAATTTAAATACTAAATTTTAAAAATTTAATTATTAAAACTTTAAATTTTAAATTTTAAATATTTAAATACTAAATTCTAAAAATTTAATTTTAATGCTTTAAATTTTAAAATTTAAAAATTTAAATACTATATTTTAAAAATTTATTTATTAAAATTTTAAATTTTAAAATTTAAAAATTTAAATACTAAATTTTAAAAATTTAATTATTAAAACTTTAAATTTTAAAATTTAAATATTTTAATATTTAATTTTAAAATTTATAAATTTATAAATTTAAATACTAAATTTTAAAAATTTAATTATTAAAACTTCAAAATTAAAACTTTAAAAATTTAAATACTATATTTTAAAAATTTATTTATTAAAATTTTAAATTTTAAAATTTAAAAATTTAAATACTAAATTTTAAAAATTTAATTTTTAAAATTTTAAATTTTAAAATTTAAAAATTTAAATACTAAATTTTACAAATTTAATTATTGAAATTTTAAATTTTAAAATTTAAATATTTAAATACTAAATTTTAAAAATTTAATTATTAAAGCTATAAATTTTAAAATTTATAAATTTAAATACTAAATTTTAAAAATTTAATTATTAAAACTTTAAATTTTAAAATTTAAAAATTTAAATACTAAATTTTAAAAATTTAAATATTAAAATTTTAAATTTTAAATTTTAAATATTTAAATACTAAATTCAAAAAATTTAATTATTAAAGCTTTAAATTTTAAAATTTATAAATTTAAATTTCAAAATTTAAAAATTTAAATACTAAATTTTAAAAATTTAAATACTAAATTTTAAAAATTTAAATATTTAAACACTAAATTTTAAAAATTTAATTATTAAACCTTTAAATTTTAAAATTTAAATATTTAAATATTAAATTCTAAAAATTTAATTTTAATGCTTTAAATTTTAAAATTTAAAAAATTAAAAATTTAAATACCAAATTTTAAAAATTTATTTATTTAAATTTTAAATTTTAAAATTTAAAAATTTAAATACTAAATTTTAAAAATTTAATTATTAAAACTTTAAATTTTAAAATTTAAATATTTAAATATTTAATTTTAAAATTTATAAATTTATAAATTTAAATACTAAATTTTAAAAATTTAATTGTTAAAACTTCAAACTTTAAAATTAAAACTTTAAAAATTTAAATAATATATTTTAAAAATTTATTTATTAAAATTTTAAAATTTAAAAATTTAAATACTAAATTTTAAAAATTTAATTATTAAAACTTTAAATTTTAAAATTTAAATATTTAAATACTATATTCTAAAAATTTAATTATTTAAGCTTTAAATTTTAAAATTTATAAATTTAAAAAGTAAATTTTAAAAATTTAATTATTAAAACTTTAAAATTAAAACTTTAAAAATTTAAATAATATATTTTAAAAATTTATTTATTAAAATTTTAAAATTTAAAAATTTAAATACTAAATTTTAAAAATTTAATTATTAAAACTATAAATTATAAAATTTAAATATTTAAATACTAAATTCTAAAAATTTAATTATTAAAGCTTTAAATTTTAAAATTTATAAATTTAAATAGTAAATTTTAAAAATTTAATTATTAAAACTTTAAAATTAAAACTTTAAAAATTTAAATAATATATTTTAAAAATTTATTTATTAAAATTTTAAAATTTAAAAATTTAAATACTAAATTTTAAAAATTTTATTATTAAAACTTTAAATTTTAAAATTTAAAAATTTAAAATACTAAATTTTAAAAATTTAATTATTAAAGCTTTAAATTTTAAAATTTAAAAATTTAAATACTAAATTTTAAAAATTTAATTATTAAAACTTTAAATTTTAAAATTTAAATTTTTAAATACTAAATTCTAAAAATTTAATTATAAAAGCTTTAAATTTTAAAATTTATAAATTTAAATACTAAATTTTAAAAATTTATTTACTAAACCTTTAAATTTTAAAAGTTAAAAATTTAAATACTAAATTTTAAAATTTAAAAATTTAAATTTCAAATTTTAAAAATTTATTTACTAAATTTTAAAATTTTAATTATTAAAACTTTAAATTTTAAAATTTAAAAATTTAAAATACTAAATTTTAAATATTTAATTATTAAAGCTTTAAATTTTAAAATTTAAAAATTTAAATACTAAATTTTAAAAATTTAATTATTAAAACTTTAAATTTTAAAATTTAAATTTTTAAATACTAAATTCTAAAAATTTAATTATAAAAGCTTTAAATTTTAAAATTTATAAATTTAAATACTAAATTTTAAAAATTTAATTACTAACCCTTTAAATTTTAAAAGTTAAAAATTTAAATACTAAATTTTAAAATTTAAAAATTTAAATTTCAAAATTTAAAAATTTAAATACTAAATTTTAAAAATTTAAAAATTTTAATACTAAATTTTAAAAATTTAATTATTAAACCTTTAAATTTTAAAATTTAAATATTTAAATACTAAATTCTAAAAATTTAATTTTATAGCTTTAAATTTTAAAATTTTAAATTTAAATACTAAATTTTAAAAATTTAATTATTAAAACTTCAAAATTAAAACTTTAAAAATTTAAATACTATATTTTAAAAATTTATTTATTAAAATTTTAAATTTTAAAATTTAAAAATTTAAATACTAAATTTTAAAAATTTAATTATTAAAACTTTAAATTTTAAAATTTAAATATTTAAATATTTAATTTTAAAATTTATAAATTTATAAATTTAAATACTAAATTTTAAAAATTTAATTATTAAAACTTCAAAATTAAAACTTTAAAAATTTAAATACTATATTTTAAAAATTTATTTATTAAAATTTTAAATTTTAAAATTTATAAATTTAAATACTAAATTTTAAAAATTTAATTATTAAAACTTTAAATTTTAAAATTTAAATATTTAAATACAAAATTTTAAACATTTAATTATTAAAGCTTTAAATTTTAAAATTTATAAATTTAAATACTAAATTTTAAAAATTTAATTATTAAAACTTTAACTTTTAAAATTTAAAAATTTAAATACTAAATTTTAAAAATTTAAATATTAAAACTTTAAATTTTAAAATTTAAAAATTTAAATACTAAATTTTAAAAATTTAATTACTAAATCTTTAAATTTTAAAAGTTGAAAATTTGAATACTAAATTTTAAAATTTAAAAATTTAAATTTCAAAATTTAAAAATTTAAATACTAAATTTTAAAAATTTAAAAATTTAAATACTAAATTTTAAAAATTTAATTATTAAAACTTTAAATTTTAAAAATTTAAAAATTTAATTACTCAATTTTAAAAATTTAATTATTAAAACTTTAAATTTAAAATTTAAATACTAAATTTTAAAAATTTAATTATTAAAACTTTAAATTTTAAAATTTAAAAATTTAAATACTAAATTCAAAATATTTAATAATTAAAGCTTTAAATTTTAAAATTTATAAATTTAAATTTCAAAATTTAAAAATTTAAATACTAAATTTTAAAAATTTAAAAATTTAAATACTAAATTTTAAAAATTTAATTATTAAACCTTTAAATTTTAAAATTTAAATATTTAAATACTAAATTCTAAAAATTTAATTTTAATGCTTTAAATTTTAAAATTTAAAAATTTAAATACTAAATTTTAAAAATTTAATTATTAAAACTTTAAATTTTAAAATTTAAATATTTAAATATTTAATTTTAAAATTTATAAATTTATAAATTTAAATATTAAATTTTAAAAATTTAATTATTAAAACTTCAAAATTAAAACTTTAAAAATTTAAATACTATATTTTAAAAATTTATTTATTAAAATTTTAAATTTTAAAATTTAAAAATTTAAATACTAAATTTTAAAAATTTAATTATTAAAACTTTAAATTTTAAAATTTAGATATTTAAATACTAAATTTTAAAAATTTTATTAAAGCATAAAATTTTAAAATTTATAAATTTAAATTCTAACTTTTAAAAATTTAATTATTAAAACTTTAAATTTTAAAATTTAAAAATTTAAAATACTAAATTTTAAAAATTTAATTATTAAAGCTTTAAATTTTAAAATTTAAAAATTTAAATACTAAATTTTAAAAATTTAATTATTAAAACTTTAAATTTTAAAATTTAAATTTTTAAATACTAGATTCTAAAAATTTAATTATAAAAGCTTTAAATTTTAAAATTTATAAATTTAAATACCAAATTTTAAAAATTTAATTACTAAACCTTTAAATTTTAAAAGTTAAAAATTTAAATACTAAATTTTAAAATTTAAAAATTTAAATTTCAAATTTTAAAAATTTAATTACTAAATTTTAAAAATTTAATTATTAAAACTTTAAATTTTAAAATTTAAAAATTTAAAATACTAAATTTTAAAAATTTAATTATTAAAGCTTTAAATTTTAAAATTTAAAAATTTAAATACTAAATTTTAAAAATTTAGTTATTAAAACTTTAAATTTTAAAATTTAAATTTTTAAATACTAAATTCTAAAAATTTAATTATAAAAGCTTTAAATTTTAAAATTTATAAATTTAACTACTAAATTTTAAAAATTTAATTACTAAACCTTTAAATTTTAAAAGTTAAAAATTTAAATACTAAATTTTAAAATTTAAAAATTTAAATTTCAAATTTTAAAAATTTAATTAATAAATTTTAAAAATTTAATTATTAAAACTTTAAATTATAAAATTTAAATATTTAAATACTAAATTTTAAAAATTTTATTATTAAAGCTTAAAATTTTAAAATTTATAAATTTAAATTCTAACTTTTAAAAATTTAATTATTAAAACTTTAAATTTTAAAATTCAAAAATTTAAATACTAAATTTTAAAAATTTAATTATTAAAACTTTAAATTTTAGAATTTAAAAATTTACATTTTACAATTTAAAAATTTAAGTACTAAATTTTAAAAATTTAATTACTAAACCTTTAAATTTTAAAAGTTAAAAATTTAAATACTAAATTTTAAAATTTAAAAATTTAAATTTCCAAATTTAAATATTTACATACTAAATTTTAAAAATTTAAAAATTTAAATACTAAATTTTAAAAATTTAATTATTAAACCTTTAAATTTTAAAATTTAAATATTTAAATACTAAATTCTAAAAATTTAATTTTAAAGTTTTAAATTTTAAAATTTTAAATTTAAATACTAAATATTAAAAATTTAATTATTAAAGCTATAAATTTTAAAATTTATAAATTTAAATACTAAATTTTAAAAATTTAATTATTAAAGCTATAAATTTTAAAATTTATAAATTTAAATACTAAATTTTAAAAATTTAATTATTAAAACTTTAAATTTTAAAATTTAAAAATTTAAATACTAAATTTTAAAAATTTAATTTTTAAAACTTTAAATTTTAAATTTTAAATATTTAAATACTAAATTCTAAAAATTTAATTTTAATGCTTTAAATTTTAAAATTTAAAAATTTAAATACTAAATTTTAAAAATTTATTTATTAAAATTTTAAATTTTAAAATTTAAAAATTTAAATACTAAATTTTAAAAATTTAATTATTAAAACTTTAAATTTTAAAATTTAAATATTTTAATATTTAATTTTAAAATTTATAAATTTATAAATTTAAATACTAAATTTTAAAAATTTAATTATTAAAACTTCAAAATTAAAACTTTAAAAATTTAAATACTATATTTTAAAAATTTATTTATTAAAATTTTAAATTTTAAAATTTAAAAATTTAAATACTAAATTTTAAAAATTTAATTATTAAAATTTTAAATTTTAAAATTTAAAAATTTAAATACTAAATTTTACAAATTTAATTATTGAAATTTTAAATTTTAAAATTTAAATATTTAAATACTAAATTTTAAAAATTTAATTATTAAAGCTATAAATTTTAAAATTTATAAATTTAAATACTAAATTTTAAAAATTTAATTATTAAAACTTTAAATTTTAAAATTTAAAAATTTAAATACTAAATTTTAAAAATTTAAATATTAAAACTTTAAATTTTAAATTTTAAATATTTAAATACTAAATTCAAAAAATTTAATTATTAAAGCTTTAAATTTTAAAATTTATAAATTTAAATTTCAAAATTTAAAAATTTAAATACTAAATTTTAAAAATTTAAAAATTTAAATACTAAATTTTAAAAATTTAAATATTTAAACACTAAATTTTAAAAATTTAATTATTAAACCTTTAAATTTTAAAATTTAAATATTTAAATACTAAATTCTAAAAATTTAATTTTAATGCTTTAAATTTTAAAATTTAAAAATTTAAAAATTTAAATACCAAATTTTAAAAATTTATTTATTAAAATTTTAAATTTTAAAATTTAAAAATTTAAATACTAAATTTTAAAAATTTAATTATTAAAACTTTAAATTTTAAAATTTAAATATTTAAATATTTAATTTTAAAATTTATAAATTTATATATTTAAATACTAAATTTTAAAAATTTAATTATTAAAACTTCAAAATTAAAACTTTAAAAATTTAAATACTATATTTTAAAAATTTATTTATTAAAATTTTAAATTTTAAAATTTTAAAATTTAAATAGTTAAATACTAAATTCTAAAAATTTAATTATTAAAGCTTTAAATTTTAAAATTTATAAATTTAAATAGTAAATTTTAAAAATTTAATTATTAAAACTTTAAAATTAAAACTTTAAAAATTTAAATAATATATTTTAAAAATTTATTTATTAAAATTTTAAAATTTAAAAATTTAAATACTAAATTTTAAAAATTTAATTATTAAAACTATAAATTATAAAATTTAAATATTTAAATACTAAATTCTAAAAATTTAATTATTAAAGCTTTAAATTTTAAAATTTATAAATTTAAATAGTAAATTTTAAAAATTTAATTATTAAAACTTTAAAATTAAAACTTTAAAAATTTAAATAATATATTTTAAAAATTTATTTATTAAAATTTTAAAATTTAAAAATTTAAATACTAAATTTTAAAAATTTAATTATTAAAACTTTAAATTTTAAAATTTAAATATTTAAATACTATATTCTAAAAATTTAATTATTTAAGCTTTAAATTTTAAAATTTATAAATTTAAAAAGTAAATTTTAAAAATTTAATTATTAAAACTTTAAAATTAAAACTTTAAAAATTTAAATAATATATTTTAAAAATTTATTTATTAAAATTTTAAAATTTAAAAATTTAAATACTAAATTTTAAAAATTTAATTATTAAAACTATAAATTATAAAATTTAAATATTTAAATACTAAATTCTAAAAATTTAATTATTAAAGCTTTAAATTTTAAAATTTATAAATTTAAATAGTAAATTTTAAAAATTTAATTATTAAAACTTTAAAATTAAAACTTTAAAAATTTAAATAATATATTTTAAAAATTTATTTATTAAAATTTTAAAATTTAAAAATTTAAATACTAAATTTTAAAAATTTTATTATTAAAACTTTAAATTTTAAAATTTAAAAATTTAAAATACTAAATTTTAAAAATTTAATTATTAAAGCTTTAAATTTTAAAATTTAAAAATTTAAATACTAAATTTTAAAAATTTAATTATTAAAACTTTAAATTTTAAAATTTAAATTTTTAAATACTAAATTCTAAAAATTTAATTATAAAAGCTTTAAATTTTAAAATTTATAAATTTAAATACTAAATTTTAAAAATTTATTTACTAAACCTTTAAATTTTAAAAGTTAAAAATTTAAATACTAAATTTTAAAATTTAAAAATTTAAATTTCAAATTTTAAAAATTTAATTACTAAATTTTAAAAATTTAATTATTAAATCTTTAAATATTATAATTTAAAAATTTAAAATACTAAATTTTAAATATTTAATTATTAAAGCTTTAAATTTTAAAATTTAAAAATTTAAATACTAAATTTTAAAAATTTAATTATTAAAACTTTAAATTTTAAAATTTAAATTTTTAAATACTAAATTTTAAAAATTTAATTACTAACCCTTTAAATTTTAAAAGTTAAAAATTTAAATACTAAATTTTAAAATTTAAAAATTTAAATTTCAAAATTTAAAAATTTAAATACTAAATTTTAAAAATTTAAAAATTTTAATACTAAATTTTAAAAATTTAATTATTAAACCTTTAAATTTTAAAATTTAAATATTTAAATACTAAATTCTAAAAATTTAATTTTATAGCTTTAAATTTTAAAATTTTAAATTTAAATACTAAATTTTAAAAATTTAATTATTAAAACTTCAAAATTAAAACTTAAAAAATTTAAATACTATATTTTAAAAATTTATTTATTAAAATTTTAAATTTTAAAATTTAAAAATTTAAATACTAAATTTTAAAAATTTAATTATTAAAACTTTAAATTTTAAAATTTAAATATTTAAATATTTAATTTTAAAATTTATAAATTTATAAATTTAAATACTAAATTTTAAAAATTTAATTATTAAAACTTTAAATTTTAAAATTTAAATATTTAAATACAAAATTTTAAACATTTAATTATTAAAGCTTTAAATTTTAAAATTTATAAATTTAAATACTAAATTTTAAAAATTTAATTATTAAAACTTTAACTTTTAAAATTTAAAAATTTAAATACTAAATTTTAAAAATTTAAATATTAAAACTTTAAATTTTAAAATTTAAAAATTTAAATACTAAATTTTAAAAATTTAATTACTAAATCTTTAAATTTTAAAAGTTGAAAATTTGAATACTAAATTTTAAAATTTAAAAATTTAAATTTCAAAATTTAAAAATTTAAATACTAAATTTTAAAAATTTAAAAATTTAAATACTAAATTTTAAAAATTTAATTATTAAAACTTTAAATTTTAAAAATTTAAAAATTTAATTACTCAATTTTAAAAATTTAATTATTAAAACTTTAAATTTAAAAATTTAAATACTAAATTTTAAAAATTTAATTATTAAAACTTTAAATTTTAAAATTTAAAAATTTAAATACTAAATTCAAAAAATTTGATTATTAAAGCTTTAAATTTTAAAATTTATAAATTTAAATTTCAAAATTTAAAAATTTAAATACTAAATTTTAAAAATTTAAAAATTTAAATACTAAATTTTAAAAATTTAATTATTAAACCTTTAAATTTTAAAATTTAAATATTTAAATACTAAATTCTAAAAATTTAATTTTAATGCTTTAAATTTTAAAATTTAAAAATTTAAATACTAAATTTTAAAAATTTAATTATTAAAACTTTAAATTTTAAAATTTAAATATTTAAATATTTAATTTTAAAATTTATAAATATATAAATTTAAATATTAAATTTTAAAAATTTAATTATTAAAACTTCAAAATTAAAACTTTAAAAATTTAAATACTATATTTTAAAAATTTATTTATTAAAATTTTAAATTTTAAAATTTAAAAATTTAAATACTAAATTTTAAAAATTTAATTATTAAAACTTTAAATTATAAAATTTAGATATTTAAATACTAAATTTTAAAAATTTTATTAAAGCATAAAATTTTAAAATTTATAAATTTAAATTCTAACTTTTAAAAATTTAATTATTAAAACTTTAAATATTAAAATTTAAAAATTTAAAATACTAAATTTTAAAAATTTAATTATTAAAGCTTTAAATTTTAAAATTTAAAAATTTAAATACTAAATTTTAAAAATTTAATTATTAAAACTTTAAATTTTAAAATTTAAATTTTTAAATACTAGATTCTAAAAATTTAATTATAAAAGCTTTAAATTTTAAAATTTATAAATTTAAATACCAAATTTTAAAAATTTAATTACTAAACCTTTAAATTTTAAAAGTTAAAAATTTAAATACTAAATTTTAAAATTTAAAAATTTAAATTTCAAATTTTAAAAATTTAATTACTAAATTTTAAAAATTTAATTATTAAAACTTTAAATTTTAAAATTTAAAAATTTAAAATACTAAATTTTAAAAATTTAATTATTAAAGCTTTAAATTTTAAAATTTAAATATTTAAATACTAAATTTTAAAAATTTAGTTATTAAAACTTTAAATTTTAAAATTTAAATTTTTAAATACTAAATTCTAAAAATTTAATTATAAAAGCTTTAAATTTTAAAATTTATAAATTTAAATACTAAATTTTAAAAATTTAATTACTAAACCTTTAAATTTTAAAAGTTAAAAATTTAAATACTAAATTTTAAAATTTAAAAATTTAAATTTCAAATTTTAAAAATTTAATTAATAAATTTTAAAAATTTAATTATTAAAACTTTAAATTATAAAATTTAAATATTTAAATACTAAATTTTAAAAATTTTATTATTAAAGCTTAAAATTTTAAAATTTATAAATTTAAATTCTAACTTTTAAAAATTTAATTATTAAAACTTTAAATTTTAAAATTCAAAAATTTAAATACTAAATTTTAAAAATTTAATTATTAAAACTTTAAAATTTAGAATTTAAAAATTTACATTTTACAATTTAAAAATTTAAGTACTAAATTTTAAAAATTTAATTACTAAACCTTTAAATTTTAAAAGTTAAAAATTTAAATACTAAATTTTAAAATTTAAAAATTTAAATTTCAAATTTTAAAAATTTAATTAATAAATTTTAAAAATTTAATTATTAAAACTTTAAATTATAAAATTTAAATATTTAAATACTAAATTTTAAAAATTTTATTATTAAAGCTTAAAATTTTAAAATTTATAAATTTAAATTCTAACTTTTAAAAATTTAATTATTAAAACTTTAAATTTTAAAATTCAAAAATTTAAATACTAAATTTTAAAAATTTAATTATTAAAACTTTAAATTTTAGAATTTAAAAATTTACATTTTACAATTTAAAAATTTAAGTACTAAATTTTAAAAATTTAATTACTAAACCTTTAAATTTTAAAAGTTAAAAATTTAAATACTAAATTTTAAAATTTAAAAATTTAAATTTCAAATTTTAAAAATTTAATTAATAAATTTTAAAAATTTAATTATTAAACCTTTAAATTTTAAAATTTAAATATTTAAATACTAAATTCTAAAAATTTAATTTTAAAGTTTTAAATTTTAAAATTTTAAATTTAAATACTAAATATTAAAAATTTAATTATTAAAGCTATAAATTTTAAAATTTATAAATTTAAATACTAAATTTTAAAAATTTAATTATTAAAGCTATAAATTTTAAAATTTATAAATTTAAATACTAAATTTTAAAAATTTAATTATTAAAACTTTAAATTTTAAAATTTAAAAATTTAAATACTAAATTTTAAAAATTTAATTATTAAAACTTTAAATTTTAAATTTTAAATATTTAAATACTAAATTCTAAAAATTTAATTTTAATGCTTTAAATTTTAAAATTTAAAAATTTAAATACTAAATTTTAAAAATTTAATTATTAAAACTTTAAATTTTAAAATTTAAATATTTAAATACTAAATTCCAAAAATTTAATTATTAAAGCTATAAATTTTAAAATTTATAAATTTAAATACTAAATTCTAAAAATTTAATTATTAAAACTTTAAATTTTAAAATTTAAAAATTTAAATACTAAATTTTAAAAATTTAATTATTAAAACTTTAAATTTTAAAATTTAAATATTTAAATATTTAATTTTAAAATTTATAAATTTATAAATTTAAATACTAAATTTTAAAAATTTAATTATTAAAACTTCAAAATTAAAACTTTAAAAATTTAAATACTATATTTTAAAAATTTATTTTTTAAAATTTTAAATTTTAAAATTTAAAAATTTAAATACTAAATTTTAAAAATTTAATTATTAAAACTTTAAATTTTAAAATTTAAATATTTAAATACAAAATTTTAAACATTTAATTATTAAAGCTTTAAATTTTAAAATTTATAAATTTAAATACTAACTTTTAAAAATTTAATTATTAAAACTTTAAATTTTAAAATTTAAAAATTTAAATACTAAATTTTAAAAATTTAATTATTAAAACTTTAAATTTTAAAATTTAAATATTTAAATACTAAATTCTAAAAATTTAATTATTAAAGCTATAAATTTTAAAATTTATAAATTTAAATACTAAATTCTAAAAATTAAATTATTAAAACTTTAAATTTTAAAATTTAAAAATTTAAATACTAAATTTTAAAAATTTAAATATTAAAACTTTAAATTTTAAAATTTAAAAATTTAAATACTAAATTTTAAAAATTTAATTATTAAAACTTTAAATTTTAGAATTTAAAAATTTAAATTTTACAATTTAAAAATTTAAATACTAAATTTTAAAAATTTAATTTTAAAGCTTTAAATTTTAAAATTTATAAATTTAAATACTAAAGTTTAAAAATTTAATTACTAAAACTTTAAATTTTAAAATTTAAATATTTAAATACTAAATTTTAAAAATTTTATTAAAGCTTAAAATTTTAAAATTTATAAATTTAAATACTAACTTTTAAAAATTTAATTATTAAAACTTTAAATTTTAAAATTTAAAAATTTAAATACTAAATTTTAAAAATTTAATTATTAAAACTTTAAATTTTAAAATTTAAATATTTAAATACAAAATTTTAAACATTTAATTATTAAAGCTTTAAATTTTAAAATTTATAAATTTAAATACTAACTTTTAAAAATTTAATTATTAAAACTTTAAATTTTAAAATTTAAAAATTTAAATACTAAATTTTAAAAATTTAATTATTAAAACTTTAAATTTTAAAATTTAAATATTTAAATACAAAATTTTAAACATTTAATTATTAAAGCTTTAAATTTTAAAATTTATAAATTTAAATACTAAATTCTAAAAATTTAATTATTAAAACTTTAAATTTTAAAATTTAAAAATTTAAATACTAAATTTTAAAAATTTAATTATTAAAGCTTTAAATTTTAAAATTTAAAAATTTAGATACTAAATTTTAAAAATTTAATTATTAAAATTTTAAATTTTAAAACTTAAATTATTAAATACTAAATTCTAAAAATTTAATTACTAAACCTTTAAATTTTAAAAGTTAAAAATTTAAATACTAAATTTTAAAATTTAAAAATTTAAATTTCAAAATTTAAAAATTTAATTACTAAATTTTAAAAATTTAATTATTAAAACTTTAATTTATAAAATATAAATATTTAAATACTAAATTTTAAAAATATTATTATTAAAGCTTAAAATTTTAAAATTTATAAATTTAAATTCTAACTTTTAAAAATTTAATTATTAAAACTTTAAATTTTAGAATTTAAAAATTTAAATTTTACAATTTAAAAATTTAAATACTAAATTTTAAAAATTTAATTTTAAAGCTTTAAATTTTAAAATTTATAAATTTAAATACTAAATTTTAAAAATTTAATTATTAAAACTTTAAATTTTAAAATTTAAAAATTTAAATACTAAATTTTAAAAATTTAATTATTAAAACTTTAAATTTTAAAATTTAAATATTTAAATACTAAATTTTAAAAATTTTATTAAAGCTTAAAATTTTAAAATTTATAAATTTAAATACTAACTTTTAAAAATTTAATTATTAAAACTTTAAATTTTAAAATTTAAAAATTTAAATACTAAATTTTAAAAATTTAATTATTAAAACTTTAAATTTTAAAATTTAAATATTTAAATACAAAATTTTAAACATTTAATTATTAAAGCTTTAAATTTTAAAATTTATAAATTTAAATACTAAATTCTAAAAATTTAATTATTAAAACTTTAAATTTTAAAATTTAAAAATTTAAATACTAAATTTTAAAAATTTAATTATTAAAGCTTTAAATTTTAAAATTTAAAAATTTAGATACTAAATTTTAAAAATTTAATTATTAAAATTTTAAATTTTAAAACTTAAATTATTAAATACTAAATTCTAAAAATTTAATTACTAAACCTTTAAATTTTAAAAGTTAAAAATTTAAATACTAAATTTTAAAATTTAAAAATTTAAATTTCAAAATTTAAAAATTTAATTACTAAATTTTAAAAATTTAATTATTAAAACTTTAATTTATAAAATTTAAATATTTAAATACTAAATTTTAAAAATATTATTATTAAAGCTTAAAATTTTAAAATTTATAAATTTAAATTCTAACTTTTAAAAATTTAATTATTAAAACTTTAAATTTTAAAATTTAAAAATTTAAATACTAAATTTTAAAAATTTAATTATTAAAACTTTAAATTTTAAATTTTAAATATTTAAATACTAAATTCTAAAAATTTAATTTTAATGCTTTAAATTTTAAAATTTAAAAATTTAAATACTAAATTTTAAAAATTTAATTATTAAAACTTTAAATTTTAAAATTTAAATATTTAAATACTAAATTCTAAAAATTTAATTATTAAAGCTATAAATTTTAAAATTTAAAAATTTAAATACTAAATTTTAAAAATTTAATTATTAAAACTTTAAATTTTAAAATTTAAATATTTAAATATTTAATTTTAAAATTTATAAATTTATAAATTTAAATACTAAATTTTAAAAATTTAATTATTAAAACTTCAAAATTAAAACTTTAAAAATTTAAATACTATATTTTAAAAATTCATTTTTTAAAATTTTAAATTTTAAAATTTAAAAATTTAAATACTAAATTTTAAAAATTTAATTATTAAAACTTTAAATTTTAAAATTTAAATATTTAAATACAAAATTTTAAACATTTAATTATTAAAGCTTTAAATTTTAAAATTTATAAATTTAAATACTAACTTTTAAAAATTTAATTATTAAAACTTTAAATTTTAAAATTTAAAAATTTAAATACTAAATTTTAAAAATTTAATTATTAAAACTTTAAATTTTAAAATTTAAATATTTAAATACTAAATTCTAAAAATTTAATTATTAAAGCTATAAATTTTAAAATTTATAAATTTAAATACTAAATTCTAAAAATTAAATTATTAAAACTTTAAATTTTAAAATTTAAAAATTTAAATACTAAATTTTAAAAATTTAAATATTAAAACTTTAAATTTTAAAATTTAAAAATTTAAATACTAAATTTTAAAAATTTAATTATTAAAACTTTAAATTTTAAAATTTAAATATTTAAATACTAAATTTTAAAAATTTTATTAAAGCTTAAAATTTTAAAATTTATAAATTTAAATACTAACTTTTAAAAATTTAATTATTAAAACTTTAAATTTTAAAATTTAAATATTTAAATACAAAATTTTAAACATTTAATTATTAAAGCTTTAAATTTTAAAATTTATAAATTTAAATACTAACTTTTAAAAATTTAATTATTAAAACTTTAAATTTTAAAATTTAAAAATTTAAATACTAAATTTTAAAAATTTAATTATTAAAACTTTAAATTTTAAAATTTAAATATTTAAATACAAAATTTTAAACATTTAATTATTAAAGCTTTAAATTTTAAAATTTATAAATTTAAATACTAAATTCTAAAAATTTAATTATTAAAACTTTAAATTTTAAAATTTAAAAATTTAAATACTAAATTTTAAAAATTTAATTATTAAAGCTTTAAATTTTAAAATTTAAAAATTTAGATACTAAATTTTAAAAATTTAATTATTAAAATTTTAAATTTTAAAACTTAAATTATTAAATACTAAATTCTAAAAATTTAATTACTAAACCTTTAAATTTTAAAAGTTAAAAATTTAAATACTAAATTTTAAAATTTAAAAATTTAAATTTCAAAATTTAAAAATTTAATTACTAAATTTTAAAAATTTAATTATTAAAACTTTAATTTATAAAATTTAAATATTTAAATACCAAATTTTAAAAATATTATTATTAAAGCTTAAAATTTTAAAATTTATAAATTTAAATTCTAACTTTTAAAAATTTAATTATTAAAACTTTAAATTTTAAAATTTAAAAATTTAAATACTAAATTTTAAAAATTTAATTATTAAAACTTTAAATTTTAGAATTTAAAAATTTAAATTTTACAATTTAAAAATTTAAATACTAAATTTTAAAAATTTAATTTTAAAGCTTTAAATTTTAAAATTTATAAATTTAAATACTAAAGTTTAAAAATTTAATTACTAAACCTTTAAATTTTAAAAGTTAAAAATTTAAATACTAAATTTTAAAATTTAAAACTTTAAATTTTAAAATTTAAATATTTAAATACAAAATTTTAAACATTTAATTATTAAAGCTTTAAATTTTAAAATTTATAAATTTAAATACTAAATTCTAAAAATTTAATTATTAAAACTTTAAATTTTAAAATTTAAAAATTTAAATACTAAATTTTAAAAATTTAATTATTAAAGCTTTAAATTTTAAAATTTAAAAATTTAGATACTAAATTTTAAAAATTTAATTATTAAAATTTTAAATTTTAAAACTTAAATTATTAAATACTAAATTCTAAAAATTTAATTACTAAACCTTTAAATTTTAAAAGTTAAAAATTTAAATACTAAATTTTAAAATTTAAAAATTTAAATTTCAAAATTTAAAAATTTAATTACTAAATTTTAAAAATTTAATTATTAAAACTTTAATTTATAAAATATAAATATTTAAATACTAAATTTTAAAAATATTATTATTAAAGCTTAAAATTTTAAAATTTATAAATTTAAATTCTAACTTTTAAAAATTTAATTATTAAAACTTTAAATTTTAAAATTTAAAAATTTAAAATACTAAATTTTAAAAATTTAATTATTAAAGCTTTAAATTTTAAAATTTAAAAATTTAAATACTAAATTTTAAAAATTTAATTATTAAAACTTTAAATTTTAAAATTTAAATTTTTAAATACTAGATTCTAAAAATTTAATTATAAAAGCTTTAAATTTTAAAATTTATAAATTTAAATACCAAATTTTAAAAATTTAATTACTAAACCTTTAAATTTTAAAAGTTAAAAATTTAAATACTAAATTTTAAAATTTAAAAATTTAAATTTCAAATTTTAAAAATTTAATTACTAAATTTTAAAAATTTAATTATTAAAACTTTAAATTTTAAAATTTAAAAATTTAAAATACTAAATTTTAAAAATTTAATTATTAAAGCTTTAAATTTTAAAATTTAAAAATTTAAATACTAAATTTTAAAAATTTAGTTATTAAAACTTTAAATTTTAAAATTTAAATTTTTAAATACTAAATTCTAAAAATTTAATTATAAAAGCTTTAAATTTTAAAATTTATAAATTTAAATACTAAATTTTAAAAATTTAATTACTAAACCTTTAAATTTTAAAAGTTAAAAATTTAAATACTAAATTTTAAAATTTAAAAATTTAAATTTCAAATTTTAAAAATTTAATTAATAAATTTTAAAAATTTAATTATTAAAACTTTAAATTATAAAATTTAAATATTTAAATACTAAATTTTAAAAATTTTATTATTAAAGCTTAAAATTTTAAAATTTATAAATTTAAATTCTAACTTTTAAAAATTTAATTATTAAAACTTTAAATATTAAAATTCAAAAATTTAAATACTAAATTTTAAAAATTTAATTATTAAAACTTTAAATTTTAGAATTTAAAAATTTACATTTTACAATTTAAAAATTTAAGTACTAAATTTTAAAAATTTAATTACTAAACCTTTAAATTTTAAAAGTTAAAAATTTAAATACTAAATTTTAAAATTTAAAAATTTAAATTTCCAAATTTAAATATTTACATACTAAATTTTAAAAATTTAAAAATTTAAATACTAAATTTTAAAAATTTAATTATTAAACCTTTAAATTTTAAAATTTAAATATTTAAATACTAAATTCTAAAAATTTAATTTTAAAGTTTTAAATTTTAAAATTTTAAATTTAAATACTAAATATTAAAAATTTAATTATTAAAGCTATAAATTTTAAAATTTATAAATTTAAATACTAAATTTTAAAAATTTAATTATTAAAGCTATAAATTTTAAAATTTATAAATTTAAATACTAAATTTTAAAAATTTAATTATTAAAACTTTAAATTTTAAAATTTAAAAATTTAAATACTAAATTTTAAAAATTTAATTTTTAAAACTTTAAATTTTAAATTTTAAATATTTAAATACTAAATTCTAAAAATTTAATTTTAATGCTTTAAATTTTAAAATTTAAAAATTTAAATACTAAATTTTAAAAATTTATTTATTAAAATTTTAAATTTTAAAATTTAAAAATTTAAATACTAAATTTTAAAAATTAAATTATTAAAACTTTAAATTTTAAAATTTAAATATTTTAATATTTAATTTTAAAATTTATAAATTTATAAATTTAAATACTAAATTTTAAAAATTTAATTATTAAAACTTCAAAATTAAAACTTTAAAAATTTAAATACTATATTTTAAAAATTTATTTATTAAAATTTTAAATTTTAAAATTTAAAAATTTAAATACTAAATTTTAAAAATTTAATTATTAAAATTTTAAATTTTAAAATTTAAAAATTTAAATACTAAATTTTACAAATTTAATTATTGAAATTTTAAATTTTAAAATTTAAATATTTAAATACTAAATTTTAAAAATTTAATTATTAAAGCTATAAATTTTAAAATTTATAAATTTAAATACTAAATTTTAAAAATTTAATTATTAAAACTTTAAATTTTAAAATTTAAAAATTTAAATACTAAATTTTAAAAATTTAAATATTAAAACTTTAAATTTTAAATTTTAAATATTTAAATACTAAATTCAAAAAATTTAATTATTAAAGCTTTAAATTTTAAAATTTATAAATTTAAATTTCAAAATTTAAAAATTTAAATACTAAATTTTAAAAATTTAAAAATTTAAATACTAAATTTTAAAAATTTAAATATTTAAACACTAAATTTTAAAAATTTAATTATTAAACCTTTAAAATTTAAAATTTAAATATTTAAATACTAAATTCTAAAAATTTAATTTTAATGCTTTAAATTTTAAAATTTAAAAATTTAAAAATTTAAATACCAAATTTTAAAAATTTATTTATTAAAATTTTAAATTTTAAAATTTAAAAATTTAAATACTAAATTTTAAAAATTTAATTATTAAAACTTTAAATTTTAAAATTTAAATATTTAAATATTTAATTTTAAAATTTATAAATTTATATATTTAAATACTAAATTTTAAAAATTTAATTATTAAAACTTCAAAATTAAAACTTTAAAAATTTAAATACTATATTTTAAAAATTTATTTATTAAAATTTTAAATTTTAAAATTTAAAAATTTAAATACTAAATTTTAAAAATTTAATTATTAAAACTTTAAATTTTAAAATTTAAATAGTTAAATACTAAATTCTAAAAATTTAATTATTAAAGCTTTAAATTTTAAAATTTATAAATTTAAATAGTAAATTTTAAAAATTTAATTATTAAAACTTTAAAATTAAAACTTTAAAAATTTAAATAATATATTTTAAAAATTTATTTATTAAAATTTTAAAATTTAAAAATTTAAATACTAAATTTTAAAAATTTAATTATTAAAACTATAAATTATAAAATTTAAATATTTAAATACTAAATTCTAAAAATTTAATTATTAAAGCTTTAAATTTTAAAATTTATAAATTTAAATAGTAAATTTTAAAAATTTAATTATTAAAACTTTAAAATTAAAACTTTAAAAATTTAAATAATATATTTTAAAAATTTATTTATTAAAATTTTAAAATTTAAAAATTTAAATACTAAATTTTAAAAATTTAATTATTAAAACTTTAAATTTTAAAATTTAAATATTTAAATACTATATTCTAAAAATTTAATTATTTAAGCCTTAAATTTTAAAATTTATAAATTTAAAAAGTAAATTTTAAAAATTTAATTATTAAAACTTTAAAATTAAAACTTTAAAAATTTAAATAATATATTTTAAAAATTTATTTATTAAAATTTTAAAATTTAAAAATTTAAATACTAAATTTTAAAAATTTAATTATTAAAACTTTAAATTTTAAAATTTAAATATTTAAATACAAAATTTTAAACATTTAATTATTAAAGCTTTAAATTTTAAAATTTAAAAATTTAAATACTAAATTTTAAAAATTTAATTATTAAAACTTTAAATTTTAAAATTTAAATATTTAAATACTAAATTCTAAAAATTTAATTATTAAAGCTATAAATTTTAAAATTTATAAATTTAAATACTAAATTCTAAAAATTAAATTATTAAAACTTTAAATTTTAAAATTTAAAAATTTAAATACTAAATTTTAAAAATTTAAATATTAAAACTTTAAATTTTAAAATTTAAAAATTTAAATACTAAATTTTAAAAATTTAATTATTAAAACTTTAAATTTTAAAATTTAAATATTTAAATACTAAATTTTAAAAATTTTATTAAAGCTTAAAATTTTAAAATTTATAAATTTAAATACTAACTTTTAAAAATTTAATTATTAAAACTTTAAATTTTAAAATTTAAATATTTAAATACAAAATTTTAAACATTTAATTATTAAAGCTTTAAATTTTAAAATTTATAAATTTAAATACTAACTTTTAAAAATTTAATTATTAAAACTTTAAATTTTAAAATTTAAAAATTTAAATACTAAATTTTAAAAATTTAATTATTAAAACTTTAAATTTTAAAATTTAAATATTTAAATACAAAATTTTAAACATTTAATTATTAAAGCTTTAAATTTTAAAATTTATAAATTTAAATACTAAATTCTAAAAATTTAATTATTAAAACTTTAAATTTTAAAATTTAAATATTTAAATATTTAATTTTAAAATTTATAAATTTATAAATTTAAATACTAAATTTTAAAAATTTAATTATTAAAACTTCAAAATTAAAACTTTAAAAATTTAAATACTATATTTTAAAAATTCATTTTTTAAAATTTTAAATTTTAAAATTTAAAAATTTAAATACTAAATTTTAAAAATTTAATTATTAAAACTTTAAATTTTAAAATTTAAATATTTAAATACAAAATTTTAAACATTTAATTATTAAAGCTTTAAATTTTAAAATTTATAAATTTAAATACTAACTTTTAAAAATTTAATTATTAAAACTTTAAATTTTAAAATTTAAAAATTTAAATACTAAATTTTAAAAATTTAATTATTAAAACTTTAAATTTTAAAATTTAAATATTTAAATACTAAATTCTAAAAATTTAATTATTAAAGCTATAAATTTTAAAATTTATAAATTTAAATACTAAATTCTAAAAATTAAATTATTAAAACTTTAAATTTTAAAATTTAAAAATTTAAATACTAAATTTTAAAAATTTAAATATTAAAACTTTAAATTTTAAAATTTAAAAATTTAAATACTAAATTTTAAAAATTTAATTATTAAAACTTTAAATTTTAAAATTTAAATATTTAAATACTAAATTTTAAAAATTTTATTAAAGCTTAAAATTTTAAAATTTATAAATTTAAATACTAACTTTTAAAAATTTAATTATTAAAACTTTAAATTTTAAAATTTAAATATTTAAATACAAAATTTTAAACATTTAATTATTAAAGCTTTAAATTTTAAAATTTATAAATTTAAATACTAACTTTTAAAAATTTAATTATTAAAACTTTAAATTTTAAAATTTAAAAATTTAAATACTAAATTTTAAAAATTTAATTATTAAAACTTTAAATTTTAAAATTTAAATATTTAAATACAAAATTTTAAACATTTAATTATTAAAGCTTTAAATTTTAAAATTTATAAATTTAAATACTAAATTCTAAAAATTTAATTATTAAAACTTTAAATTTTAAAATTTAAAAATTTAAATACTAAATTTTAAAAATTTAATTATTAAAGCTTTAAATTTTAAAATTTAAAAATTTAGATACTAAATTTTAAAAATTTAATTATTAAAATTTTAAATTTTAAAACTTAAATTATTAAATACTAAATTCTAAAAATTTAATTACTAAACCTTTAAATTTTAAAAGTTAAAAATTTAAATACTAAATTTTAAAATTTAAAAATTTAAATTTCAAAATTTAAAAATTTAATTACTAAATTTTAAAAATTTAATTATTAAAACTTTAATTTATAAAATTTAAATATTTAAATACCAAATTTTAAAAATATTATTATTAAAGCTTAAAATTTTAAAATTTATAAATTTAAATTCTAACTTTTAAAAATTTAATTATTAAAACTTTTAATTTTAAAATTTAAAAATTTAAATACTAAATTTTAAAAATTTAATTATTAAAACTTTAAATTTTAGAATTTAAAAATTTAAATTTTACAATTTAAAAATTTAAATACTAAATTTTAAAAATTTAATTTTAAAGCTTTAAATTTTAAAATTTATAAATTTAAATACTAAAGTTTAAAAATTTAATTACTAAACCTTTAAATTTTAAAAGTTAAAAATTTAAATACTAAATTTTAAAATTTAAAACTTTAAATTTTAAAATTTAAATATTTAAATACAAAATTTTAAACATTTAATTATTAAAGCTTTAAATTTTAAAATTTATAAATTTAAATACTAAATTCTAAAAATTTAATTATTAAAACTTTAAATTTTAAAATTTAAAAATTTAAATACTAAATTTTAAAAATTTAATTATTAAAGCTTTAAATTTTAAAATTTAAAAATTTAGATACTAAATTTTAAAAATTTAATTATTAAAATTTTAAATTTTAAAACTTAAATTATTAAATACTAAATTCTAAAAATTTAATTACTAAACCTTTAAATTTTAAAAGTTAAAAATTTAAATACTAAATTTTAAAATTTAAAAATTTAAATTTCAAAATTTAAAAATTTAATTACTAAATTTTAAAAATTTAATTATTAAAACTTTAATTTATAAAATTTAAATATTTAAATACTAAATTTTAAAAATATTATTATTAAAGCTTAAAATTTTAAAATTTATAAATTTAAATTCTAACTTTTAAAAATTTAATTATTAAAACTTTAAATTTTAAAGTTTAAAAATTTAAATACTAAATTTTAAAAATTTAATTATTAAAACTTTAAATTTTAGAATTTAAAAATTTAAATTTTACAATTTAAAAATTTAAATACTAAATTTTAAAAATTTAATTTTAAAGCTTTAAATTTTAAAATTTATAAATTTAAATACTAAAGTTTAAAAATTTAATTACTAAACCTTTAAATTTTAAAAGTTAAAAATTTAAATACTAAATTTTAAAATTTAAAAATTTAAATTTCAAATTTTAAAAATTTAATTACTAAATTTTAAAAATTTAATTATTAAAACTTTAAATTTTAAAATTTAAAAATTTAAAATACTAAATTTTAAAAATTTAATTATTAAAGCTTTAAATTTTAAAATTTAAAAATTTAAATACTAAATTTTAAAAATTTAGTTATTAAAACTTTAAATTTTAAAATTTAAATTTTTAAATACTAAATTCTAAAAATTTAATTATAAAAGCTTTAAATTTTAAAATTTATAAATTTAAATACTAAATTTTAAAAATTTAATTACTAAACCTTTAAATTTTAAAAGTTAAAAATTTAAATACTAAATTTTAAAATTTAAAAATTTAAATTTCAAATTTTAAAAATTTAATTAATAAATTTTAAAAATTTAATTATTAAAACTTTAAATTATAAAATTTAAATATTTAAATACTAAATTTTAAAAATTTTATTATTAAAGCTTAAAATTTTAAAATTTATAAATTTAAATTCTAACTTTTAAAAATTTAATTATTAAAACTTTAAATTTTAAAATTCAAAAATTTAAATACTAAATTTTAAAAATTTAATTATTAAAACTTTAAATTTTAGAATTTAAAAATTTACATTTTACAATTTAAAAATTTAAGTACTAAATTTTAAAAATTTAATTACTAAACCTTTAAATTTTAAAAGTTAAAAATTTAAATACTAAATTTTAAAATTTAAAAATTTAAATTTCAAAATTTAAAAATTTAAATACTAAATTTTAAAAATTTAATAATTTAAATACTAAATTTTAAAAATTTAATTATTAATCCTTTAAATTTTAAAATTTAAATATTTAAATACTAAATTCTAAAAATTTAATTTTAAAGTTTTAAATTTTAAAATTTTAAATTTAAATACTATATATTAAAAATTTAATTATTAAAGCTATAAATTTTAAAATTTATAAATTTAAATACTAAATTTTAAAAATTTAATTATTAAAGCTATAAATTTTAAAATTTATAAATTTAAATACTAAATTTTAAAAATTTAATTATTAAAACTTTAAATTTTAAAATTTAAAAATTTAAATACTAAATTTTAAAAATTTAATTATTAAAACTTTAAATTTTAAATTTTAAATATTTAAATACTAAATTCAAAAAATTTAATTATTAAAGCTTTAAATTTTAAAATTTATAAATTTAAATTTCAAAATTTAAAAATTTAAATACTAAATTTTAAAAATTTAAAAATTTAAATACTAAATTTTAAAAATTTAATTATTAAACCTTTAAATTTTAAAATTTAAATATTTAAATACTAAATTCTAAAAATTTAATTTTAATGCTTCAAATTTTAAAATTTAAAAATTTAAATACTAAATTTTAAAAATTTATTTATTAAAATTTTAAATTTTAAAATTTAAAAATTTAAATACTAAATTTTAAAAATTTAATTATTAAAATTTTAAATTTTAAAATTTAAATATTTAAATATTTAATTTTAAAATTTATAAATTTATAAATTTAAATACTAAATTTTAAAAATTTAATTATTAAAACTTCAAAATTAAAACTTTAAAAATTTAAATACTATATTTTAAAAATTTATTTATTAAAATTTTAAATTTTAAAATTTAAAAATTTAAATACTAAATTTTAAAAATTTAATTATTAAAACTTTAAATTTTAAAATTTAAATATTTAAATACAAAATTTTAAACATTTAATTATTAAAGCTTTAAATTTTAAAATTTATAAATTTAAATACTAACTTTTAAAAATTTAATTATTA